>NC_061136.1:1968584-2272020 GCF_905220365.1 Vanessa cardui
ATACTAGTAATGCATTCAATGAAGCATGCCTTCACGTTTGTTTCAATCTATATTTCCATGTTATAAACGTCAAAGTAACTCTGTCTGTGGCTCTTTCATGACCAAACCGCTGAACACAATTTGATGAAATTCGGTATAGACCCAACTTCAACTCCAAGCAAGGACACAGGTTACTTTTTTGACTGACACATGACATCCATGATCCATTATTATAGACGATGCCATCAAAACATAGTCGTCTTCAACCGAAATATTCCAAGAGCCAATGATGGGCAGACTTACGGTACTGAACTGATAGAATATAGGTAGAATAATATATATAAATTTCAGCTTTGCTGAAATAATGTATCTTTTTGTCAAATTTAAGTAGCTTTGAAATTATAAAAAATATAGAAGCGTCCAGAGTAAGTGTCCGCCATTAAAGTTTTCTACATATATTTTTATATATTTTGAGGTATCAAAAGGGCAAACTCGCTGCGATTACGTTTTGAAAGTAAATTTTTATGCTTTTCGACTAAATGACTCAAAGGAACCCTTGATGGGAATAGTGACCCTCCATTTTACCAACAGCAGGTGAAGCAGTATACCTGGCAGTAATATGGAGCTTGCTACTAATAATACCGTAAGTCTGCCGTTTACTGGCTCTCAGTCCAACAGTATAATCAAAGCAATCGTCAAAATCTAAATAAAATCAACTGATGTGTAAGTGCAAAGTTGAAATATGAAAACGAGTTGTTTGCACGGAATGCAATAAATTTGGTGTGAGCGTTGCTAGCGAACTTTTAAATCGCATTTCCATCGTATACAGATGATGTTCATTTACAGTTCCAAATAACCGCTGTTTTCGAAACTTTTTTATTTCGACTTTTATGTGAATAATCAGTTTTAATGAGATTTATATTCTAGAAAACATTATTTTACTTTGAATGTGATCCAGTTTCTGGTTTTATTTAACTACGATTTCGAATGAAGTGTTTGTCCATAAAATAGTATAGAATAAATAATTGTACCCTCTGATCCAACAATAACAGCGTTTAAATTTCACACTGCTGGGCTAAGGCCTCCTCCCCCTTTTGAGAAGAATGAGAAGGAGAAGAACAGTTTGGAGCATATTCACCACGCAGTTTCAATGCAGGTCGGTGGAATCCACATGTGGCAGATTTTCAATGAAATTAGACACATGCAGGGTAGTGAGGACACTATGATTTCCTTCACCGCCGCGTTCAAGATAATTCAAATGAATATTCAGTGGTGCTTCCCGGGGTTTGAACCCGCAATTATTGGATAATATGCACGTGTTCTAACCACTGGGCCATCTTGCTCTGTATTCTTCGTCAAGTATATAAAAATACTGATGATCATTTTTCTAGATAGTATCACAATAACATAGATCACAACAACATAGCTCTCTTATAGCGTCATGCTGTCTCTCTTCCATTTCATTATTTGTTTGTGTGTGTATATTATGTAGGAGTAATAAAAGGTTAGTCACCTTAAGATCTATTTTCGTGTGCTCAGTATGAGCGATAATTTGCCTTACCGATAGAGAATGACATATTGCGTCGCAATGATTTGATGTTAAGTTCCAAAAGGTACTAAGAGTTTAAGGTTTTCTTATATAATAATAAATAAGATGAATATATATATATATATATATATATTTTGATTTACGTATATTTTCAATTTCATCTACTTTATCGAATTCTATATTTCATCTACCGGCCTTTCCGTGACACATACATTATTTTTAATAGGTTCTCTATTTATAGCCTTTTGAATACATTGCTATTTCGCATACAATTCTATTTCAAGTGTGTTTACAGTTTAGTCAACATTACCAATTTAAAGGCGTGCGTACTCACATTAGGTAATCCTGTATCCTGGGTAGCGATTTTATATTCAAATTCTATGTTTAAAAGCTTTTGCAACGAAGTAAAGAGGCTTAAATGATTAAATTTGTCTTCTAGTGTGCATTTTATTGGAAACTGGGTGGAACTGGATCAAACCGGTTTTAATGAGACTAGAGGAACATTAATTATTAGCTTATAACCGATGACGTAGGTTAGGTGAGAATACTTTTTGAATTTGGTAACTATTTCCTTACTGTTATTTGTACTTAGCCCTCTTGTTGACTGCGTCGTAGTTATGAAGCTGTAAATTTCAAGCCCATGGGGCAGAACCCTGTGTTAGTCTATTACAAAAAAAATGCCAAAGACCCTATATATCACGACAGATAACAAGCAATTAAAAAGTATAGAATAATGAATTTGATTTTGATTTATCTTATATATATGAGATAAAATAAATAACAACAATATTATGTACGTAAAAAAACCAAGTTAGAGATAAAATGGAGGACATAATGAACATCAAGATCGATTTAAAAACCAGGTTCACTATTTTCATGATATAAGTAATGCTTTATATTGTATCTTCAACAAAGAACATTGACCACAACATGTTCCAAAAAATATATATATATATATATTCTAAATTTGAACTTGATCGATAGTTTTAGTGTATCTGTCCGGGAAAAACAGAATTACTGGCATCCCTATTACACAAGGAATCCCGACACATTTGTAAGCTGTCATCTTGCCACGCACGTTGATTCCCTTACTTGGCACGAACTTGACACCATCTTGACATGCGTGGACTTACGCGCTCTCCCTTACATGACGTCTCTTCCTGACTTGACATTTATCAGATTAGCGGCGCTTGATACGGCCTTGTCAGTATTTGGTTTATATTAGTTAATATATAAGACCCCCAGGTGTTATCGTGTACTATCAAATGTTTTGAGAAAGGTCAAATGTAACTAGAACTGTCTGTTATAATTAAATGTTTATATTATATGATATTTATTTATATTCTAGTTATGTATATCTGATATTTAAATTAAAGTAAGTGCGTGGGTAAATTTGAAAGTAGCAAACTGAAAGGAAGCAGTTTATCGTGGCATGGAATATGGAAACGTAAATGTCGTATTGGAAGAATGTGAGGTGTAAATGTGGCTCAAAGTTGAAAGTACGAGTGATTGTATGAGAAATGACACGTGCAAGAAAGAAATGAGAATATGATAGTGAATGGAAATATATGGAAGAGACGATATACGCACTGTCAAACTCAAAGTTCAAAACTCAATATATTATAATCAAAATGATTTCCGATTGTTGATAATATACCGATAATAATAGGTGTGAAACTAAAAATAAATTTTAGGCATTATCATTAAATAAGGTTGTCTTTATATAGACCGAAAATCAGCAATAGACAAGAGATCCCATTTTTGAGTATTGAACCTTATACAATATGTAATTAAACTATAGTTTGGAACTTAGTTGTCAGTTCTTTCATCTTTGCTGCTATTGAATAAAAAATTGGGGTTATTTGTTGGATGAAATTAAAACACACAATTCGACATATAATTTGTATTAAATCAACAATATCCTTAGTCTTTACATTCTTTGGTATAATTATTAGCTCATTTAGGTACAGTTAACTATTTTTAATTTCCCCTTATCTCTTGACCAGAATTGAATACATCTATTTCATATCTATTTTAATATTTATAATAAGTGTTGCTTCAATCCAGTAAGGCGTATAGAATAAAGAAATAATAAATTTAAAACAACCAATCGGAACTGTATAATCAAGGTCATAGAACGAATAATAGAATCTTGTAATTTGATTGGTTGATTCGATTTTCTTTTTCGTTCTATTACACCTTATTGGAATGAAATAGCACTTGAGTACACGTATGATCATTATGCCTATGTATTGTTAGCCCACACAATAATGTGGAGCAGTAGGAGGATTTGGCACGCGTGCAGTTTGGCTCCAGAACCAGGCGACGTCACTGCAACAGAGAAAAAAAAATTGAATAAAATTGAAGTTGAATATGGAATGTAGCCGAATTCGCTTTGAAGTTGTACCGCATTCTGATCGTATCGATAGATTTTCTGCAGTACGAATAATTCATTCGAGTGTCGTTTTTAGAACAAACATAAAGCTGACTACTTAAAGACATCACATGATACATTAATATTTACTCATTAAAACTTTTAGCTTATTTGAACACCATGTAACATATATGGTTTAGTTGAGTTAAGATTACGTCTTAGGTCCTACTTACACTTAAAATAAATATTTATGTTACTGTATTTACATTTTTGAGGCTAGAATAAATATTTTGTCTGAAGGTTGAATATCCTAAAATAATATGAAAAAAATAAATGTATATATTTGCAACGTCACGTGACATTTTACAAATACAAAAAAAAATTGTTACAAAAAATGTGTATGATTTAATATTACTTTTTTTAATTTTAAAATAAATGACTAGAACAGTAGATAATGTATGAAATAATTCCCAGTTGAAAGCTAGTTATTTTGTTCGTTATTTCATTGTATTTATATTTAGTATATAGTTATTAAAGCTGTTTACCTATAATATTTACCAACTACACAAATACTACTATATAAAACTATACATATAATGTGGAATGCAATAATATAAACTAATCAACATATAAGTATTATTGTATAGCGATAAAAAGTCATTAACAAAGCAACATGGCGGCGTGATTTCGAAATTCTTGTTCCAAATAAAAATAAATATGGACGACTGGCTGAGTCCGTGACATTGTCTGCGACGATTGAAGAATATGACTCAAACCTTTGAAACACTTGCATTCACACCTAAAGTTTTACTTAATCAAAGTATAAAAAAAAAACGCCTACGTTCAAACTTGCTTCGAACCAAATATATTGGCAACCAATTCAGTAGTTTAGGAAAGACAGAAACAATTAGACAGTTCGTTTTGCATTTATATAATTAGTATAAAATAAAAATGACGGTATATTTAATGAAGATTCATAAAGAATTTTATTATTCAGCTTTGGTGTTAGGGCTTTGTGTCTGGGTAGGTACCACCCACTTATCAGTTATTCTACCGCCAAACAACAATACTCCATATTGTTGTTTTCCGGTTTAAAGGATGAGCCAGTGTAACTACAGGCACAAGGGACATAACATCTAGTTCCCAAGGTTGGTTGTATTGGCATTATAAGGATTAGTTAATATTTCTTACAGCGTCATTGTCTATGGGCAATGTTGACCTATTCCATAAAAAAAGTTATTATGAAACTCAGTCGAAGCTTACAATAGCTGCCCTGTTAATTCTTACAATGTAGTGACATGAGCCAAGTTAAAATCATTCCCTAACAGCGATACTTTGTACGCAGAGGAAATTGTCTTCGCAAATGAGGCGGGAGCAATAATTTACTGAGCCTCAATGACCTCTTTGCAACCAGTAATATTATTACTATGGCTTCCTGTTCATATATTTGCCATACCATTGAGAGACTTATTTATCTGATTATAAGTATCACTTTTCTGTATTCCTAAGTTATTTTCTTGATGGACGCCATAAACGAATATGGTCGCTAGTAATGTTACTTTGTAGAACGTAAGTGCCTATTACTGAATGTTAGATATTAATCGAATAGTACTTTATGATTCTGGAATGAATTGTCGTCTAACGGCCATATCGCCATCTTATATATGTATATTGTTTTTAATACGACTTATTATAAAAAATGTATTTTTAATTTGGAAGTATTATCTCCCATTATTATTTTGTAAAATTACATGATTTTTTTTTGTTCAAGTTAAGTGTTTAGTAATATATTGACGCCATAATTATTATATTTATTATATGATGCACATGTATTATTAAATTATATTGATCTATTTATGTTCTTCTAGGATTTGTTTTCTTCGTTTGTTCGATTGAAATCAATATATTGAAATCATACTTAAATAAATCATCTACAAACATAAAACATCATTAAAAATAATGACGATTATTTCCGTTTTATTCCAAAACTGATATTTCATTTGCTGACTACAACAGTGTAAAATTACACCATTAAATTGATTGAAAAGTACAACAAAAAAAAATGAGATTTTTTTTTTGCTTTTAGAGCCAAATTCTTTTCAAAACAACATCAAAACACTTGTTTCATAATAGGCTAAACAGTTTTAATAAAACTGAAGTTAAACAAGCGCATTTAAAGGTTATCTAGGTCAACACAGGATTTCTAGGTAGGTCTTAATTATGGCCTTCGTTTATAAGCATAATGCCTTTTAGTACTTAGTGCCTCTGTTGAAATTTAACAATAGTAATATTAAAATCGAAGCCAAAGCTTTTGTCTCCGATCTCTTTTGCTGGGACATAGAATGACCTTATAACTCTGGATTTACTACTTCAATTTTAATACTATAAATTTCTAAGAAATAGATATAAAAGGACAAAAGGAGAAAGTAATTTTATAGATAGGTGGATAATCCTTACTAATCATGATTGTTATAATATGCGACCCTATTATTTTTTGGTGTGTAGGAAACTATAATTTCGTATTTGAGCATCATATTTATTATTTTACATAACACTTTTAGCTATCTACGTTGAAAAAGAGTAACTACTGAGTTTCTTGCCGGTTCTTCTCGGTAAAATCTACTTTCCGAACCGGTGGTAGCTTCACTTAATTGTTAAATGACGATTCAAAGGTGCTTGTAAATGCCCACTTGAATAAAGTTTATTTTGATTTTGATTTTATCTCTTCTATTTCGTAAGGGTAGTATCAAATATCTTAATTCTAATTTACTTTATTCGAATAGGTTTTAATAAACGTAATTTTATAGAATTATATTGGAAGTTAAAGTACCACTGATTTAAAATGTATATACCGAGAAGAAACAGTAAGAAATTCTGTTCCAACATTTTAGATGCATTATATTAGTTTAATACAATTAAAATACATCTTTATAAGTGGAGGGTGACAGAAGGGCTGGGTCGTTTTTTATCCATAGGATCGGAATTGCGATTCAACGGGGAAATGCTGCTAGCATTCTTAACACGATTCCACGCTGTCAGGATTTATATAGTAAATAGTTTTAGTTAATATTTGTATGTATTTAAGCATTTAATGTTATTAATTTTTATGTTAGTAAGCTATGTTGTATATATTTATAAGATTTCAAATAAACATAGTTTTTTTAAAAAATAAATAAATCGTTATATGTGATATTTTTGTTCATGAGACAATATTATAAATATGAAACCTGATAAATAATCTCGTCTGGAAGTCAAAAATTTTGAATATATGTATTATGCGGATATAATTAGTAACAGCCTGTAAATTTCCCACTGTTGAAATAAGTCCTCCTCTTCCATTAAGGAGAGGGCTTGGAACATATTCCACTACGCTGTTCCAATCCGGGTTGGTAGAATGCACATGTGGCAGAATTTCGATGAAATTAGACACATGCAGGTTTCCTCACGATGTTTTCCTTGACCGCCGAGTACGAGATGAATTCTAAACCCAAACTAAGCACATATATATATAGTGGTGCTTGCCTGGGTTTGAACGCGTTCTAACCACTGGGCCATCTCGGCTCACATCTCGGATATAATTATTACATAAAAAAAAGAATTACCTCTCTCTATTTTGGGGTCACTGTTAGCTGAATACAGGGCAACGGCTGAGTTGTCCCGATATAGGTCCCCCACTTTGGCCTCGCACCTGAGGATCGGCGCCCCTCTCTCGTAATGCGCCGGCCATAACTGGATCTGGACATATAGCTCCGATCGGAATAGACCTTCCGGAGCTGGCTGTACTTGGTACATTCCTGGTGTTACCTGAGAACAAAGTTTTGAATTTAATAGATATTACATTACATGGAATAACCTTAACCCCGAAAGTGTATCAGTTTTTTTGGATTGTTTTGATGTTAACGGGTAATAATTTTCTATCATAAGTATTTTAAGCTGATGTAATTTTGTGATGATTTTGGTCGATGATTCATTCGACCGCTTGAATGTTAAGTAGGCGAACTTATTTTAATACAGAAAATATGTCATATAAAAAAATCGTCTGGCTACCCACTCAATCTGCCACCATATAGAACTACTTGGCGTTGTTGTGTTCCGATTTGAAAAGTGAGTGTCAGTTTAACTACATTACAAGGGAAATGACATCTTACTTCCTTAAACAATGACAATGCCCATGGGTTTTGTTGGCTCCTTATCATCAGCTGGTCATTAATATCACTTAGAACATTTTGATGTCCATTACCCATTTTACCCTTCGGGTGCCTGGTGGGTCTGACAGACCCGTCACTTCAAAAAATCAACGATAACTTTTAAATTTTTGGAGCAAACCCGCTGCACTCCCGAGTAGCTTCGCGATACAAACTAACGGCTATTTTGACAACTCTCCCGCTGTCCACAACGTACACCCATCCGAACAACACGCTTTTTATATGCGTTTGGGTCTCAGGGACCCGACCAGGCACGCGGCGTAACTTTTAATCTTTAAGCTATTATTTTTGTTTTGGCTCTTTAATTTATATTGGGTGGTAAATTATTTGTAGAAAAAATATGAATACAGTTATAACAGCTGGGCGATTAATAAATGATGAAATTCGCCAAGCTTTAGAGAGAAATTTTGAAGAAAATGAAGATGAGGATGTAAATTTTGATGAAAGTGAATGTGAGTCAGACACATGATTCTGATGATGACAACGAAGAAGTAAAAGTCTATAACGAACCAAATAACAGTGATATCATATACACAACCAAATGAAAGTGATTTATATGTCCCAGCCATTATGTAATTTTGGTCACAGATCAATATATAAACGTCTTGATTATTATTTCTGGATTCTCAACACTACTGGCATGAACAAAAAAGTTAGTAATATGTTAAACAATTCTGATACAATTACAATTAGAAGGAACTTTATAAAAAATGGGCGTGATATTGACTGCTCCACATCAGACTAAACGATGTAATAGTTGAAAGAAACAAAATCATACAAATACTTTACGTAACAGAATCAGCTCTCATTTAGGGGAACCCTCAGAGCCACCATCCAAAAGACATGATGCTGGTAGAAAAATGTCATGTTATGTCTCAAGTCTAAATACATTACATACATCTCTTGCACAAGTCATATTTGCTTGGAACACGCAATTTTCGTTTGCGAAAATTGTCACATAAATACTGATAAGTTATAAGCAATACCTTTGTTACTTTTAGATCAAAATATAATAGTTTGTAAGTTGATTAATTAGTGTCTTAAATTAATGTGAAGTCTGATTGTTGGTCACAATTAAAATGTTTAATATTGTTGATTTAAACATAAGTGTTTATTTTTATTACGTAAAATTAGAGTCTTTTTAATTTTTTTAATATGACTTTGTAGAAGAACTTTATTTCACTTTATTTTTAATTCATATAACTAAACAGCTCTAAAATAAATATAAACACATTATTTGGCGTTCTGACTAATACAATAAGTAAAAAACAAGCATTTTGTTACCGGGTCCCACAGACCCACCAGGCACGCCATGTAAGTTTTACCCACCAGGCACCCGAAGGGTTAATGCTTAATTACTTAACCGATAATCATGAAATTTTACATACAAACACAAAGAAAAGGACAGAGGATACCTTTTATCTCCCATCTCTTTCAATTGTTGACGTTGAAAGAGATGATAGGCTAATGCCTATATCCATTTAAGCTTAACAAAAAGTAAGCGTTGTATCATTTAATGTCAGGTTCTAAATAGAATGTTCATTGCATTATTCAAAAGTAAAACAGTTATTAGGTAGTCATATTTTTTTTTTTAGAAAAAAGGTTTTATATAAAAGAGGTTTAACGCGTAAAAGTGTTGAATAATATATAAAGCAAAAATTCTCATCCATAAAGAGATCACAGTGTAAATCCTCTCACGTACCTAATGCTAACAGCTGATTATCTAATGCCTTATATTTTCTCGGGAACTTTAAAAAATAGGTAAGGCTTGAATAAATATTTTGTCTAAAGGGTAGACTTCAAATTAATGTGAAAAAATTAAATGTAAATAAAAAGTAAATATATGTATTTGCTAACGTCACGTTACATATTACAAATTTAAAAAAAAATTGTTACAAAAAAATGTGCATGATTAAATATTACTTTTTTAAATAATACTATTTATGAAGTATATTAGTAATAATTAGTAAGTAATTGTAATTTTGAAGTTTAAAAGAAAGCGACTAGAACGGTGGATAATGTATGAAATAATTCCCAGTTGAAAGCTAGTTCAGTTAGTCAGCCGAGATGGCCCAGCGGTTAGAACGCGTGCATCTTAACCGATGAATGCGGGTTCAAACTCAAGCAAACACCGCTCAATTTTCTTGTTTTTAATTTGTCTTAATAACTCATATCGAGCTCGGCGGTGAAGGAAAACATAATGAGGAAACTTGCATGTGTATAATTTCAACGAAATTCTGCCACATGTAAATCCACCATTTAAGCAGCCCAGCTGTGAGAAATTAACAGGCTGTTATTATTATTTTGTTCATTCAGATGTCAATTTACGATCCTTGTTTAATTCCACAAGTTGTATCTGCTAAGAAATTTCTGTTCCAGAGCGCTGTTCAGCACTCGAAATCGTCGCTATTACATCATTACTTTTACGGGCGTATTCAGTAAGGAGCTTAAAGTTTCCTTTCAATGTTATTGCAATATTAAATTTCACCTAGAGCGTTATAAATAAATAAATGTAATTTTAAGCATTATATATTTATAAATGTAATATTTATTTATATTCCCGTACTTTTGTGCTTATATAAAATAAAAGGTTTTTGAAATGCCTTACTGAAAAGAATTACTAGACTATATATAGATACTTTTATCAGATGCAGCCTTTTCATGAAGATTTAAGTATATAACATTATTATGAAAGTAATACTTGATAATTTTGCTCGCATTCAAATTGTAAATTTAATATTTCTGTAATAAATGTCTTTTTGGACTTTTGTATTCAATAATGTTGATATAAATAGATAAAATAAAATTAAATGTATTTTGATAGAGGATAAAAACAATCTTATTATTTTATAATATACAATATATAAAGAAATTTAAAATGGCTTGTAAATGAACATAACTGGATATCTGAAGTTACAAGTCAAATCGTCGCTAGCTATTTCTTCGATATAAAATAAAAAAACTCATCTTAAGTATACATGATATTCATTATAAATTTGTAGATTTAAAAATCAAACACTAATATTATTTAATTTAAATAAATCGCACTTGTTTTTAGTGATATTTTAACGATTCATTTTGGGAGACATTTTTACTGGATGTTTTAATTACAAAGACGCTCTTTTTTAAAACGATATATGTTCCTACTAAGTCTAAGATAAATTCATTTTTTCGTAAAAACTGATATCTCTGCATATCACACTAGTACAAGAAGTAGAAGTATATTTTTATTATTTGTTGTTCCTGAATCATTTTTTCTACAGTAATCAAAGAATAGTTAGTTATGAAATATTATACACGTGTGTGCGAAAATATATACTTGTATGTGTCAATGATGTATTCTCACAACCTCATATATCGGTGAGGGAGCAATGCTATAAGATTAAAAGAGCAATCAGGCACGGGGTTAATGACTCTACTCTTAGAGAGCTACTGAAGATTTGATTTGATAGAATAAGTTAACAAAACTTGCTGATCAAACCAGAAATTCAAACCCAATACCTCGGGATCTGCACCCACATATGCTAATAAGGTATTGAAAAGAGACAATTTTATTTAAGTAATAAAACATCAAAAAGTTTGCGTTAATGAAAAAATATTGTTAAAATAAAACTCTCCTCCAGCAAATAGCATTTAATTTGACGTCCAAAGTCCAGAGCAACGGACTTTATTCATTAATTATGATAAACAGACTTCCTAAAGGTCGAATACACGTTCTCACTGAAAGCAACGTAATTTTGTGCTCGTGTATCGTGTCATAATTCTGTATTGAAAAAGCAAAATTAAAGCGATTCCATTTGGTCATTACGCTATTATGAAATTTTCGTAAACAGTCGTGAAATACCAATTTTTTTGTTATATATGAAATAAAAAGTATGAAATAAGTAAATATACGAATTTAAAGAATTGTTCAATATTCGTCAAAAATTAGACGATAATATTAAAGTCCAGTTTAGCTTAATGCTTCAATATTTCGTTTGTTTAGAGTTTGACTTTGTTTGGAAAGTTCTCTTTAAGTCGTTATTAGTGACATCTTCCAAGTTAGAATCATATTTTACTCTTAAATACATATTTATTTTGAAGTCTCTAAAGAGAATCATCTTATTTTGAGAGCGGATTTAATGTTGTTCTCAGAGGCCGTAGCACTGGTTATGCAACTCATTATCTATGATAAACATTTTGAAGGCGTTAAAATTCACCAGCTATCTTACTCATTTTAGATTTAGTCAAACTAGTTAACTCGTTCGTAGGAAGTAAACATTTTTTTGTATCTATAAAAACACAGACACTACATGTACATCAATGATTTATACACTCACACACACACACACACACACACACACACACACACACACACACACATACACGCACGCACGCACAGAGAGAGAGAGAGAGAGAGACATGCACTTTGTAATGTTTTAAAAGTTTGTTTATTCATTGGTTGCTTATATAACACAGCATGTTATGGAAGAGTGGGTGGGTCCTCTGACACGAGATGTATCATGCTCACTAGAGAGACCCAACCTTCAATATGCTATGTACACTGCGGTAAAGAATAAACAAATAAACAAAAAGAGTCATAGTCAAGTCAACGTCAAGAATCTTTATTCGATATCAAAAATCTACCACAGGTTCTGAATTTAACATACTTTTGTTATTTGAAACAGCCTCAAGGTGATCATCTTGTTTTCAAGGTGAGCAATCAACTAAAAAGTCATTAGTGTTGTAATATCCTTCAGCACACAAAAGCTATTTAACGTTTCCTGTGATCCTGTTACTAAAACGTATAATAGCTGGCAGTATGTATATATGTTCAATTATTAGTACATGACAAATCCTAAGCGAAAAAATTACGACAGTTACAATTACTCCTAAAACGTCAAATAAGACAATGTACTTGTGTGTTACTACTATTCTAAGACAATGACGAAAAGACGTAAGAACCACATATTCTGAAGGTAATTACATGTAATTTGTATGTAATTTATATCACGTTTTTCTATCGAGCTTAAACCTTGCCGGTTGAAGGTATAGCTGACCCTAACATCACGTTGGATCATTGCCAAGGACTCAGAGACAGAGAATTATGTTTCGTCTATTTATCTTTCATACGTGGTATATTCAACCTTTTACAAAAGAAACCTTTTCGTACTAGCACCACTTTGGCATAGGAACGTTATTTATGCTGAATATAACTCTTACTAATGATTAAACATTTGTAAGGCGAATGTATAAAAATATTGGTAAAAGGATATTAGATACGCTTTCGCCAAATCACAAGACGACTTTTAATGAAAAGAATATTTTAAGATAAAAAAAATATTTATTTTCTATTCTAGATTTATGTTGAAAAGGGATAATCAGTTCTTTATTGGTAATTCACAGTAGAATCTACGTACCGAAACCATGGTTGATTTGCCTTTAATACAAATCTAGAAGTGTGTAAAAGCTTACTAGAATAAGGTTTATATCGATTTTGAATACTACAATTAAGTTATTTTATCGCTATCATGAAAAAGGTTACCGAAGGTTTTGAAAACTTATAAATATCACCAGTATGAAAAAAAAAGGTTAGTCTGTAATATAATATAGAAAAGTAACTGTTGTTTAATTTATGTTAATCAATATTAATGACGAAGGTATTGTAAGGCTAACATAGTACGCTATTTTGAATATCTAAAGCGCAATTCACAAGCACTTAATTTGACGCTTACAGACCGTCCATTGCGGACGAAACTCATTATCCATGATAAACATAGCCTATACCAGCGTCGAAAATGTATCATCATTCAATCCTATGCTATAATCTTTGCCATATTCTGTAATTTATTTGACAATAGTTTCACGTGTTATTGAGTTATCAGCTATATATTTAAGGCAGATCAATTGATTTGCAACCTTGTCAAACGCAGTGTTTTTCAAAGCTGAAACTTTATTTAATTGTAAATGAAATGAAAAATATGAAAATATTTCGTAATGAATTTATAATAATTCCATTTAAATTTATTTAAGCAATAGCTAATGTAAAAAAAGTGTATTGATAAGGTTTGTGAAGTTTGACATTGCAAAAAATTAAAAAAAATCTTACTCTTATAGATGTTTGTTACATAATCACACCAAAACAGCTGAACAAATCGAAATGAAATTTGGCACAAAGATAGATTACATTTTGGAATATCATATAGGTTACTTTTACGCCGTAAAGATGTTCCAAACATCCGCATACTCTACCCCCCCCCCCCCTCTTCCGCTTATAAGCGGATGTGGTCGCAGATGGACTGTCAGTAAATACTCTGAACCCGTAACATTATAATATGAATGACTAAATCATAAGTGATGACACTAATTTTTAGTTTTAGTTTTCAATAAAAACACCTCAGCCAACAAATAAAACAGACGAGAGACCACAGTCTCAAGAGATTAGTGCTGAAATAATTATGTGTATTCCTTACGTGTCAGTTTTATATGCCTTGTTATTATATTCTCGTCTTCTAAACCATAAACATACTAAGCATTGCTATTTGGCGGTAGAATATTGCAGTCGGTAGTACCACCGAACTAACCAAAATTGGTCACAAAAATCCTGCCACCAAGTAAATTCAATATGATCACCAAGATATAGTTTCTCAATTGCGAATATAAATTATAGACTGAAAAGATTTACAAAACTTACATCACCCGTTTTAATGCATCTACTCGTGAAAGGACTGGTTTATTATTCGTCAACATAATTGGAATTACGATTCAACGGGGAAACGCTAGCAGTATTCATGTCACTCCACGCTATTCCTTGCGGTCACAATTTGCACTGTAACCATTTTCGATTTCGATCGGAATATCCTCAGTTTTATATTTATGTTTTGTTTCTCGTTACTTTTATAAGAGTAATCCTGTTAAGAATCTTAATTTGCTTATCGGTTTCACTGTACACTAAGTATTATTAACTCGAAACTTTTAAATGAAATCAAAGAGTCTTATAGTTCTTTTGAAATTAATGGAAGAGAGCACCAAGAACAGTTCACGTAAGTTCGTAACAAAGTCAACTGTTTACTCTTTCGCTGAGAAAGACCGAGGAACCGTCTCGGCTATTGTTTCTCTTTTAATTTCTAGTGGCATTCTCTCGAAATGTGTGGAAGTGTCGCTGAGAAACAGCGCTACAAATTCTAACCAGAACAATAAGCAAACTCGAGACCGAAACGTAAATCTCGGAGCCGCTGCAAAATATGCCACAAGCCAGCTCCGCTTGAATTAAAACTTGTATAGAAATTTAACCGTGCCGCGCTAAGGATTTACTTCGGGCATATGAATAAAGTGTTAATTAAATGTTGATGCTATAAGAAGTTATAGTGAATAAACTTTTCGCGAGCTAAATTGGATTTCAGCGAAATTATGCGATCGGTAAGGGAAAGCGCCTTCCGGAAACGCTGAATCGACAAGTTGCTACAAATTATATTTTAAACTTATTAACTGGGCACCCCTTTTATTTTTCGGTTCTTTGTTAATTATATTACTTCTATTAATGATAAATTCATTATTTTTGATTAATAAATTATATGGGTCGTTGGGATCAAATTAAATTTGATTAATGCCAATGCAATATTTAATTTAAGGTAAACTTATCTATAATTTATAAATAGAATTAAAACAAACATCTTCTTCTTCTAGATGACTAAACGTTTTTTTTTTTTTGGTATACGAAATAGCATCACATATATTATAACTGACGCTGGCTAAACCTTAGGCGATACTTTAAACTTTGTACTAAAAAAAGTCAGCATATATCTGCTCTTTAAGGTAAAGTCATGAGTACGGTTTTTATCTATGACAAAAATATTTAAAAAAATGTTATAGGCTAATATTTTTAAATCCACAATCTTTCGATATTTTTTATTAATGCACAGTAAAGTTTTTGTTGCTGACTATTTTTCGCCTGTGATTTCGTTCGCCTTTGAGTTACGTCTTAGACAAAAAAAGTATGACCTTTCTTGGAACCCCACAATAACGTGTAATAATAAAAATATTTCCCTTTACTTTTTAATAGAATAATAGCTTATTTATAAAGCAATTTTAAGCAATACAGCATTTATCATGATCCGATTAAGTATCTTAAATACATAGTGCATTTAACATAGATCATTATGGACCCATAAAGTACGTAATTTCAATGAATATTTTTGAAAATAATATGGATTTAAAACACAAAAACATGGCGGTTTGGATTGTCTAACGACTGAAAAATTGTGAACGTTGTAAAACATTCTGTAATCTGTAGTAAGTTTAGTATCAGCATTGGACCCGCGCGAAGCCGGGGTGGGTCCTTAGTATAATCTTAACATAAATTAAGGATGGATATTTCATATATGCTTGATTCACATATTCAAAACATTCAGGTATAAAGACTTAGTGGTATATATATTTGCTGGTATATATACTTACTGCTATATCATTAATGTAGAACGTAAGCTCAGAGGGGGGGCGGCCAGGTCCAGACGTGCAGTTGCCTCTCAGCACGTCGCCCGGCATGTAATAATGTTGGCTTGTGTGAATCGTTGGCGAGGATGGCGGTAGAACTACGAGAAAAGATTGAACAGAATAAGCAATTTATTTACTAACAATACGTTTATCTCTTACATATTCTTATCGGCGATTCAATCTGTGAATTAAATATATTTTATACTGTCATACTAACAAAAATAATATGACCAAATTCATGTACAAATTTTCACCCAAACCTTTAATAAAAATAATTAAAACATGTTGAATAATGATTATCATATAATTATATAACAACCAACCAAATAATGCCTAACACCTATTTTTATGTTAAGATAACATGTTCTTAGATGTAGAATAGAAAATTTGATTTTACCATAATATCTCAACTTATCATATTCAAAGCGCAACTTTTCATAATAAATCACCCTGCACGTAATACGTACATAAAAGTTGATGAATTTCTTAAAACTGAACAGCAGTCTATATTTTAAAATACTATTAAAATGTTTATATAAGTGAACATCAATAACATATCACATTGATACATAATTTTTTTATTAATATCAAAGTCAGATCAAACTTTATCAAGACCTGTTGCAGTTAGCATGTTAAGCGTAACTAGCCACTTTTGCATATGTCTATAATATCATTGATGATTTTGACGACCTCCATCGTCGAGTGGTGTGTACACCGGTTTTCATGGGTACGCTACTCTGAGGTCCCGGGTTCGATTCCCGGCCGAGTCGATATAGACTACCATTAGTTTTCTATGTTGTCTTGGGTCTGGGTGTTTGTGGTACCGTCGTTACTTCTGATTTCCATAACACAAGTGCTTCAGCTACTTTCATTGGGATCAGAGTAATGTATGTGATGTTGTCTCATGGTTATTTATTTATTTATTTATTATAGACATATTCAAAATATGTTATGATTTTATGATACATTGATGTATTGTCCTTATAGATTAAAGTAAAGTATGCATAGCATGCGGAAATGTTATTAAAATTATTTAATTCAGGACAGGTTTAAAGTTCAATGAACTCTAGACATCTTTGAATACCAAAACAAACTTGACCTCTCGGCTAAAACAGCCCTTTGACAAAGTTCAACACTTAGCTGAAGGTGAAAATATGAATAAGTTTTGTCGAAGTAAAAACAAAAAAATTTAATTTATTTTGCTTCAAAATTTCCCAACGGATATCATATAATTTTTTCACGAACAACTCTCAAGGGTCTTGTCAAATGTGCAAATATAACATGACAAAATACGATGAAAATATAAACGATTTGTATTCTAATTTCAAAAACATCACGACATAGTATAAAACAAAGTCGCTTTCTCTGTCCCTATGTTCTTAGTAAGCTTAAAAATTTAAAACTACACAACAGATTTTGATGCGGCTTTTTGGACGATATAGTAAAGAAACACTGGTAATTTTGGAAGTTTGTAAGGATGTCGTAAATAAACAAATTCTGTAGTATATTTAGTATCAGTGTTGTAGCGCGAAGACGGGGCGGGTCGCTAGTATACTTGGTAACTTACCCACAACATCCATTGTGTTTGACACGATCGACGTTGCGAAAGAAGGCGCGTCAGCTGTGACTTCGCAGCTGAAATTCCCGGAGAGACCGAAGCTGACTCGAGTTAGCACTACCTGACTCTGATTTGATCTGGCCAGCTGTGGACAAATATTGTTATCATTACATGGTATAAAACAAAGTCGCTTACCGCTGTCTGTCCCTAAGTATGCTTAGATCTTTAAAATTACAGGATTTTGATGCGGTTTTTTAAAATAGATAGATTCAAGACGAAGGTTTTTGTATATAATGCATGGACAATATAGTAAAGAAACGCTGATTATTCTAGAAATTTCTAATGTGGTACTTAAATGTATTGTTATAGTATGACCGAAACATTATAAATTGTAGCCAATATGTTATTCTAATATATAACCTTTATTACTGTAAAATTTCATGCAAATCCAAAGAAGTAAATATACATTCATTAAATCCTCACGAACTTTTACTTTATAATATTAGTAGAATTAGTAGGATTGAGTCCATTATAGTTCATATTAAGTTGTCTCAGCATTTGTATATCACAGTAAGATTTATTTATAAGCTTAAGGCAATATAAACAAATATGTACAATGTACTTTTAAAATAACGTTATATGTTTATAAAGCGTACCTTGAAAGTTACAGTGAATTAAGACATCCGGACAAATTTAGCACTAAATTAACTAAATACTAAAGTTTACGATTTTATGTTTTTATAAGGTAATTTTGAAATATGTGTTTTTTTATTAAATAGGTTGTCGGACGAGCATATGAGCCACCTGATGGTGAGTGGTCACCATCTCCCATAGACAATGACGCTGTAAGAAATATTAACTATTCCTTACATCGTCAATGCGCCACCAACCTTGGGAACTAAGATGCTATGTCATTGTGCCTGTAGTTACACTGGCTCACTCACCCTTCAAACCGAAACACAACAATACTGCGTACTGTTGTTAGCGGTAGAATATCTGATGAATGAGTGGTACCTACCCAGGTGGGCTTGCACAAAGCCCTACCACCAAGAAAAGTGTGTTTTCATTTTATTTTGATTCATTATTGAGTTAGTCTCCAAATAGCAATATAAATCATATTATATATGTTTAGGTTTGATTTTCAAGGTTGGTTAATTTGCCAGATTGCCTACCTGTTTAAAATAAGAGCAACATTATGTTTGTGATTAATCTCATTCAAAATGAAAATAGGTCTTAAGAATCCCAAATTCAATATTGTAATCACTTTAATACATAATGAATTCGACGACTTCCGTGGTCGAGTAGTGTGTTCACTGGTTTCAATGGGTACGTCACTGTGGTCCCGGGTTCGATTCCCGGCCGAGTCGATGTAGAAACAGTTCATTAATTTTCTATGTTGTCTTGGGTGTTTGTGGTACCGTGGTTACATTTGATTTTCCATAACTCAAGTGCGTTAGCTACTTACACTGGGATCAGAGAATTTGATGTTGTCCAAAATTTATGTAGTTATATTATAGTATTTTCGTACCAAAATTTGTTGTTAGATTTTTGTTTTTTTTTTTTTTTTTATATATAGTAAAACTATATTATAACGGATTAACCCGTTCGCTACAGTATAACAAAGGAAAATGACCCATCAAATTATTATAGCGTCTGAAATAAGAACTAGTAAAGGGTTAAATTTATGAACATCTGCCAGCATTTGGACGGGGAAATATGGCTTTACTCTTGTGAAAATTCTCGTATAGTCGTTTCGTAACACGCAAGCATGATCTAGGTGTTTTGTGCGAACTCTTTTGACATAACCCTTTAGTTATTGTACACGCGAGATTCTTTATAATCGCCCAGGTCTCTCAGACCCGTTTTAAAACCCGAATGCTCTTTTTACTTGAATCAAATGTAAAGCCGAAAAGTCCACCGTCATTACGGAAATGAGGTAAAATATACGATTCGTTTTATTTTTGATGCTGTCGTCAGTTCTCTTAATTGGACTTAATTAGATTAGGATTATGAAATAAAACATTTAAGATTATTTTAATTTAATACCAGTAGTGAGTTCGTTGGTAAAAAGGTGTCGTTACTGTTTGTATGTAAAAACCTAATGTGATGATGGGCGTACGTTAAATGTGAAGCAACGAAATACATAATATATACCAATAAATACTATACATTTTCCTTCATCTTTCATGTGACGACCTATGTGGTCGAGTAGTGTGTACACCGTTTTTCATTGGTACGCCACTCCGACGTCCAGGGTCCAATTCCCGGACGAGTCGATGTAGATTATTATTAGTTTTCTATGTTGTCTTGGGTCTGTGTGTTTGTGGTACCGTCGTTACTTCTGATTTTCCATAACACAAGTGCTATAGCTACTTAGATTGGGATGAGAGTAATGTATGTAATGTTGTCCAATATTTATTTATCTAATAATTTATCTTATAGTCTAAAAGTCATATAAGCAAGGTAACTTAGAGAGAGACAGCCTATTTCATTTGTGTAAGAGATCACATTTAAGATATCATTATTTATTCATTGATTTTATCCAAGAATGTTTATAATTTTGTAAGATAGTTGAAATATTTACCCTTCAAGTCCTAGCATATAAACATACTAACTATGTAATTCTTCTAAGCGTCGTGGTTGAATAAAGAAAAAATAATCTATTCAATTTTGCAAGTACAGTCGGGGTAAGAGGTTTGTCACCTTAAGATCTATTTTGGTGTGCACAGTATGAGCGATAATATACTTTAACGATCGAGAATGACATATTGCGTCGCAATGATTCGATGTTTAGATTCAAAAGGTGCTAAGAGTTTAAGACTTGATAAAGGAATTAATTTGAAAACCGACGAAGGTTTTCCTACTCTGACTGTACATTTATATGAGTAATACGATGAAAACATCCCCGCTCATTAATTTAAGCTAGCGTGCATGAGACGACTGCATTTAATGACACTATATAACCTGGACCAAGTTTTAACTAGACATTCATGAAATCTTAATAGAACTCAGTTATGTTTAGACATAAATTTAAATTTCGTTAGTGGATAATGGAAATACATTTGGATCGTTATGTGATATTTTTCTCATTAAATACAAATTTTACCTTAAAATTTATACTAATATTATAAATGTGGATGTAGCTCCGTCTGACTGTCTGTCTCTTTCACTACCATACATATATCGTACATTGCCATTTGCTATTTTTTATGGTATAGGTTGACGGACGAGCATATGGGCCACCTGATGGTAAGTGGTTATCATCAACCATAGACAATGACGCTGTAAGAAATGTTAAATATTCCTTACATCGTCAATGCGCCACCAACCTTGGGCACTAAGATGCTATGTCTCTTGTGCCTGTAGTTACACTGGCTCACTCACCCTTCAAGCCGGAAAACAATTATACTGCGTACTGTTGTTTAGCGGTAGAATATCTGATGAATGGTTGCTACTTACCCAGGCAGGCTTGCACAAAGCCCTACCAGAAAGAAAATTAAATTAATTCATTGTATATTACTTCATTCATGCATTTCTACCTTCAGTATATTGCTATATACTGAATTTAGAAATGCATGAATGCATGATATGCCAGTATCTCTCTAATTCAAAACTATAATATGATAATTTTATGTTATAATTGTAATGATTCTGTTAGAGTTAGTTGATCAATTAAAATATCACTCAAGGTTGAACATATAATTACGATATTAACTAGACTGCTAGGACTGCCTGAACCCAATAACATTTTTGGGGTTTCCCGACGATAAAATTCTCAGTAACGGTACAAAGCCTGGAAGAGTGTACAGTCTCATGCCTCCACTTGGATTCTTTTCAATCGTGTCGAATTTGCCCATTGGGTTATCAGTGTGATGGAATATATAGCGTATTTGCTCACACACATGTGGGACAAATATATTCTGCATAGTAAGATGGTCTCTCTTGAGGATATGATCGCACCGTGACCGAAATCATCGACGATATCATCATGACAATATTAGATCAGTTTTAGATGCGCCCCCTTAGAACCTATTCACATTATTGCTTTAGATTTGGTCCACGTTTGATATGCAGATACTTTGATTTATACTATTTTAGTATACGAGAGGACATACTACCCAGACTGAACCGAAGGATTTGCATATAAACAATGTTTAAGCAGCTTTGAGTCTTGACAGAGGGCTTGAATAAATTTAAGTGTATCATATCTGGAATTTCAATTAATTGTTTAATCCAAAATGTCAGTGCAACAAAGGATCTTAACAAAACAATTACGGTCTATTACTGAATATTGTTCAGACGCGTTGAAGCGAGGGTTCTTTGTGTATCTTGGAAAACGTTTCAAGAGACAAGAGTTAGCGCGCTTACAGAACACATGCCAGAAAATGAAAGTGCTACGAGTGAAAGTAACGAATAACCAGACGACGAAAAAGTACATTTCGCATTGCGCAGAAATTCGCACGTGTCTGTAATATGTTTTTAGTTTGTGGCGAATGCTTGCCTTGGCAATGATAAGTATTTGCAAAATGCCTTAAAACAATTATATCTAAAATTTAAGTACATACTGTAACACAACTAACTCATTTAATTGAAGATACAGGCGGGACGGGCTAAGCGGACAGCATCTGTTAGGAATGATTAATATTTCTTACGAAGCCAGTATCAATGGGCAGATTACTTACCATCAGGTGGTACCAACCTACCATTAACATATTAAATTACCATTAATGCACAAATTTTATATACTTTGCTTACACTGAATCATACTAAAAGGAACATAACATTAAATGATAAGTATTGTTGCTTGGTGGTATAATATATGATGAGTAGGTGGTACCTACCCAGACCGAATTGCAAAAAGTGAAGAAAATGCAAATAAACCCTACCATTTACAATTACTATATTTATTTGATCATGTATCTATTTCTTCTACCTATTACTTTTCTATATCATATGTTAGTTATAAGTATGTATTCCATGACCATTCAAAGCATGATAGCATTATTACTGTAAGGAAAAACAGCTTAGTCTCTTATGCCTTACACCGTTATGAGGAGTTCAACTAAGAATTTAATTATTTCAAAGAGAAATGTAGGTAAATGTTGTTAACAATAACGTAAATGATAAATGGTTACCTGCATCTGTTTTGGACAACACCAATTTTGTTCAACATTTTGTACCGAATAAACGCCAACCGAGAAATGTATTCTTAGTATGCATTTTAAAATAATTTTAGTCTAAAATGTGCGGTACTATAAACAGCCTGCAATGGGCTTAGCTTTAGTGCATAATTATTCTACTTATGATTTTAGTCTACATTTTTATAATATTATAATTTGAATTTTCTGCAAATTCTTTTGGTTGGTATAAATTATGAAAGCTCATTTCTATTTTTGTTATAAAATATTACATTATTCTATACATGTTTTTAAGAAAGTTCTGCTGAAAAATATAGTAGCTTTCAGTAATGAATTTTATTTTCATCGTTAGCCATAACAGACCGTAAATCTCTTCCTAGGTAAATGTATTTCTTGTACACATGTATTTCTATTTTAATATTAGCTTTATTTTTCGTGTATTTTTCGTGTATTGTAAATTTCTGCATGTATTTGACTTGAGTTTGCCTGGTGAATATATGTTTACTGCCAAGGGAGATTTTGCTGCAAATAAGACGCGTGGTTCATGAACAAGGATCACGCGTCCAATCATCCCAAGAATAAAACATTCTTGTTTTTAGTTTTCGTTTCTAATTAATTTCACCTAACAAACTACCAAAATTTGTCAGATTCAATACTTTCACATGTGGATCCATAAAAGCAAAGTGGTAAGTTAACTTTGTAAATTTATTCTAATATCATAAGAAATCAATGTCGTCAACGAGATAAAAATTTCCTATGACTTTCAGACAAAATTAATATAAATACAAAATTATATCTCAAAAATGTATTCTTACTAATTGAAAAAGGAACTATGAGGCGTTATATCGTCTGTTAATTTTTAAAAATTTAAGTTGAATTTTCTAATAAAAACAGTTGAGGACAAATTTGTGAATTACCCCAATAAAGGTTGAATGAAATTGAAGTTTCTTTTGAAGCACTCGTTCCAAATGATAAACGCGAGAACATATTTAGGAACTTAACTCACGTAAGGACCCTTCCAACCCTTTTAGAGTATTCAGTGATACCAACTTGACATCTTTCACAAAAGTGTAAGACAAATTGTACGTAACCTAAATGTTAGCTCCCGAGAGAAATGACACACCTAGTGGTTTTATCTTGAGAATATGAATATGTTACTGTTTCGATACTTTTATCAAAGTTTTCTGTTTTCGTATTATTGGTTTTGAATAAAGTTCTGAAATCTTATATTTTTAAATAATCTCATAAAGGGCTTTATTTAATTCAGATAATATATAGGGCCTTTTTCGTTAAAAACTGTTTTATAACGGATTAGAGCATGTTGAGCGGATTGCACCATTGAAATCATTAATTTTCATTATAATTTACGGAAAAAAATATGGGCACGAAAAAATGCAATTTTTCACTTTTTGCCGACTCAAATTTTATTCTGAATAGTTCGTCATTAAAAGATTATAGATCAGAGCATCTAAAAGAATTATTTCCTCATGGATTTAGGGAAAGTAGCTGTTTAAAAAGTTTGGTATTTGAGGAAAAAAATGTAATAAACCATTATTGATTGTTTGTGAACCCAATAATAAAGATTTAGAAAATAACATAGTATTAAATTAAGGGTAAGTAAGAAATATGCAATAATATTTTTGGATTATTCTCGTTTAAATTATGTAAAACTTCAAATTGTGTTTAAGTTTAAAGATAGTTCTAATCCGATCCATTGCTAAGTTAGATTGATTATTATATAAGTTTCAGGCTCTTACGAATAAATTAGTTGCAGTTAGCCGGCTGTAATAATTATGAAGTGTTAAAGTTAGTGTTTATGAGCTGAGATGGCCCAGTGGTTAGAACTCGTGCATCTTAACCGATGATTTCGGGTTCCACCACTATATACATGTCCTTAATTTGTGTTTATCAAATTCATCTCGTGGTCGACATGTGTCTAATTTCATTGAAATTCTGCAACATGTGCATTCCACTAACCGGCATTGGAACAGCGTGGTGGAATATGTTCCAAACCCTCTCCTTAATGGGAGAAGAGGCCTTAGCCCAGCAGTGATAAATATACAGGCTGTCACTTTACTTTACTAAAGTTAGTAGTTTGAGTATATTGACGTTACCCAAAAAAAGAGGAAGATTTTTGTTTTTAAAATTCATTGACTGTTGGTTTTGTTCAGTTTAACAAAAAATGAGTGAAATTTCAAGATGGAATTACAATGCGTTTGTATAAACAACGATGGAAAAAAAATAATTCCAACGCAAAAAGTTGTTTTGCTCTTGTGTATTGCTTGTATGCATTTTATTAGCTTTGGCTATCACGCTCTTCACTTTTAGCTAACAAAGTCAGCGTGTAAACAAATCTAGATAGCAAAAAATCGCAATTTTAAACCTTGCTAGTATTGAAATTTGAAATCGAAAACCAAGTCTATCGGATCGAATCAAACGGATGATCTGATGGACCTAAGGGTATTCGAACGGCCTATTGGCTGCTAGTACAGCACCGTTTTAACTACTATAGTTTGTTTTGATAATTCACAGCAATAGCACGTTTGTTTTTTTAATAAATAAATAAATATATGAGACAACATCACATACATTTCTGTGATCCTAATGTAAGTAGCTCAAGGACTTTTGTTATGGTAAATCAGAAGTAACGATGGTATCACAAACACCCGGTCTGACTGTTTGTGGTATCAAGACAACATAGAAAACTAATTGTGATGACTCGGCCGGGAATCGAACCCGGGACCGAGAGTGGCGTACCCATTGAAACCGGTGTACACACTACTCGACCACGGAGGTCGTCGAATTCATTATGTATGTATTACAGTGATTACAATATTGAATTGAGGATTCTTAATACCTATTTTCATTTTGAATGAGATTAATCACAAACATAATGTTACTCTTGTTCTAAATAGATAGGCAGTCTGGCAAATTAGCCTACCTTGAAAATCAAACCTTAAGACTATAATATGATTAATGTTGCTATTTGGAGACTAGCTCAATAATGAATCAAAGTAAAATAAAAACTTACATATTTCAAAATTACCTTATGGAAACGTGAAATCGTAAACTTTAGTATTTGGTTAATTTAGTGCTGAATTTGTGCAAATGTCTGAATTCACTATAACTTTCAGGGTACGCTTTGTAAACAAATAAAGTTATTTTAAAAGTACATTGTACATATTTTTTATATCGCTTTTCTAAATAAATAAATTTTGGACAACATCACGTATATATATTACTTAGATCCAAATGTAAGTAGCTAACGTACTTGTGTTATGGAAAATCAAAAGTAACGACGGTACCACAAACACCCAAAGATAATAGATCCAAGACAATATAGAAAATTAATGAACTGTTTCTACAACGACTCGGCCGGGTATCGAACCCGGGATCTCGGAGTGGCGTACCCATTAAAACTGGTGAACACACCACTCGACCACGGAGGTCGTCGTCGTTAAATTTATTGGAAATTAGATATTAAAACGAAATAAAATAATCACTTACGTCAACATTGATCCCAGCAAACGGAAATATTTTCGTAGCCGGTGTCTCCGTAGGTGAGTATCTGTAGAATTCGTGTCGCCCTCTGTACCACTTAACCGAGTACAATGGCGCATCCGTCAGCTCATAAAGGCAGGCTAACGTCACATCTGACCCTCTCTGGACTACCGGAGGTGATATCCTTAGGTCAATCGCTCGCAGACCGCCAATACCTGTTGGCAAAGAATATATTATAAGCAAATTGAAAATCGTAATTCAGATCTTATGTATAATTGTTATAAGTGCTTTTAAAAATGGTATACACGGTTCAAAAGGTCGTTTGTTACATAATCTTATTTTCTATTATTACAATTAAAACATTCGATTTAACAAATTATTGTGGAAATTTACCCAGATAATATTTGTTGCCAGATTAAACCCAATACTTAGTAAGTGGTATTAGTTCTGAATATTTTTATTTTTATTAAAGCCTTCTCTGGAAACTCAATTTCATCAAAAGCGTTTAATAAACATAACTATTTATTACAATAATTACTTGGTAGGGTTTTGGCAAGACCGTCTGCGTATTTAGGACTATTGTGTTCTGTTTTGAAAGGCGAGTGAGCCAGTGTAAATATAGGTACGATAAGAACACATCTTAGTTTCAACAGACGATGGCACGTTGGTAATTTAGATACAGTAACAGCCTGTAAATTTCCCACTGCTGGGCTAAGGTCTGCTCTCCCTTTAAGGAGAAGTTTTGGAACATATTGCAACACGCTGTTCTAATGCGGGTCGGTGGAATGCACATGTGGCAGAATTTCGAAGAAATTAGATACATGCAGGTTGATGATGTTTTCCTTTACCACCGAACACGAGACGAATTACAAACATCAATTAAGCACATGTATATGTATAGTGGTGCTTGCCTGGGTTTGAACCTGATATCATCGGCTAAGATGCACGCGCTCTAACCACCGGGCCATTTCAGCTCTGGCAATTTAGGTATTGGTTAATATTTTTTACAATTCTTAAGTCTATGGCATTGATGACCACTTATAAGTGGCGAACAAATATATAATAATACAAACAAATTGAACAAGTTATTAATTATTGTAGTTAATGTTGTTATTGGTGAAATGGAATAAATAGATGATATTTATTTATTATTTATTGCTTTAGAAATACCAACGGCATATTCACAAATCATATTTAGGACAACAAAAGAAACAACAAAAGAAAACTTGTACAGTGTGATACACCATTACAGGTTTTTATATTAATATACATACAAAATTTAATAGAGATATAGAAAATTTAATAGAGGTATAGGTTGGTGGACGAGCATATGGGCCACCTGATGGTAAGTGCTCACCATCACCCATAGACAATGACGCTGTAAGAAATATTAACTATTCCTTACATCGTCAATGTTCCACCAACCTTGGGAACTAAGATGTTATGTCCCTTGCGCCTGTTGTTACATTGGTACACTGGATGTCAAAAAATGTCAAATCGGAACACAATCCTGAGTACTGTTATTTAACTACTATACTGTTAATAACTAATGAATGGATGGTACCTACCCAGACGGGCTTGCACAAGGCCCTGTATATAATAGAAATCTGAATACAGAGAAATAAATGTAGCATACTATAAATTCATTCGAAACATGAAAACAAACAATAAATTTAAATATAAAAGTAAAAGAAACAAAGTAAACATCATAAAATAAACTCGACAAAACAATATTAAGTTAAGAAAAACATGTTAGTAACCTCAAATAGTCGCTAATCCCAAAACAACGTCTTATGTTCAAACTAAACTAAAAGCATCTCAAGATAGCGCATAAATTTGTTCAAGTAAGAAGTTATTTAGGACAAGGTCCCCTTTGCTAACCCCCCCTTTTTGTTAACAACGTAATGCAGAGAAGCGGGCAAGGATTCTCAAAGTTTATACGCAGTCGATTTCTTATAAAAATCTTTTAAAGTTTTTGAAGCTATGACAATGATTGTTGTTGAATGTAACCATAAATTAAATTTTAATTGTTGCTTTTGATAATTAGTAGAATTATAATTATATTTATCTTTTTATTCTGGATTTGTATTTTATTGATATAGACAATATATTAAAGCGTTCAATACGGAACGAGGTATAATATACCTCGTATATACATTGCAGAAAAGTGATTATTTATCACTTATTATATGATGCCTATTAAAACATCACATCACGTCGAGTTTTAGATTCTTATACGTTACGGGGTCTAATAAGCCCCGTTCCGGTATTATGATAGTTTTCATACGAGGTCTTAAACATATATGTAACAAACGTGATACAAAAAAAATCATAAACGTTTCACACTTTGCACATGACCTTGAAATACGACTATCATCGCTCACAAAAAAGTTTCACTTGAAAAACAGAATAGTAATATACCGTGAAAATGTTAGGTATGAAAAGAATGAATTCTTTTGTTATAAACTTTTAAGCGCCAATGCAAGGTTTGAAGACCCGAAGCAACGCCTGGAGCGTCGAGCGCAACACTACTTAATACAATAGCTAAAAGTGTTCTACAAGAAAAAGGATATTTAAAGTGGAAAGAATTTGTAAAAATAATTTAAGCTAATGCTAAAAGTTTTTGGGTCGATTGTTATTTAAATTATAAAGCATATTTTTGTTTAATCATGTTTAATACCTGTTGACTTCCAAGCAGGATACAATAATTGTATTTAATTAACATGACGTTGTATTTTTTAAAAAGAGAGAACCGGTGGTAGCTTCACTTAATTGTAAAATGACGATTCAAAAGTGCTTATAAAAACCTACTTGAATAAAGTTTATTTTGATTTTTGATCATACGAGTGTTTATAACGAGCTGTGCCCTCGACCTTGCACTCGTTTGAATTTAACAAAAAAAAATTATTATTGTTGCCTTAGTTACTCCTTATTATATCAGTTATCTGCCAGTGAAAGTTCCTTCAAAATCGATTCGACCATTCCAGAGATTAGCCGGAACAAACAGGCAGACAGACAAAAATTGCAAAAAAATGTTATTTTGGTATATGTACCGTGCATATGCATTGAGTAAAAATCTTTTAATATTACAAACAGACACTCCAATTTTATGATATGTATAGATCTGTAAATATATATTTTTAGTGTTTTTATTGTATTGTGTCATCAATTTTAGATTAGATGAAGAACATTTAATGATAAATATGCAACTTAGTTTACGTAGAAATTATTTCAAATGAATACAATATTATTGCTTTATTAAAGATATTACAGTCGTTCATTGTAAATTCATAAAACTCCATTTTGTATGTATTTACTAATTAATTTTTATTTACCAGTTCTTCTAATTACATTGTTTTAGTATTTATTTATTTCAAGGAGAAAAATGAGCAACTTGATGTGAAGTAATATTTACCTGTAGACGTTGTGTTAGGAATTGCAGTAAAGTAAAGTAAAGTAACGGCCTGTAAATTTCCCATTGCTGGGATAAGGCCTCCTCTTCCAATAATGAGATGGTTTAGAACATATTCCAGAACGCTGTTCCAATGCGGGTTGGTGGAATGCACATGTGGCAGATTTTCGATGAAATAAGACACATGTAGATTTCCTCACGACGTTTACTTCACCGCAGAGCACGAGATGAATTATAAACACCAATTAAGCACATATGTATATATATATAGTGGTGCTTGCCTGGGTTTGAACCCGCAATCATCGGTTAAGATGCACGCGTTCTAAACCACTGGGCCATCTCAGCTCGTTAGGCATTGTACGAAACATAAATCACTTTTTATCTCTTAAACTGGTTCACTTACCATTCCAACTGGAACACAATAGTATGAAACATTTACAGAACAGTATTTGACAAGGCGGTCTCTCCCATATAATTCATCTCGTGCTCGGCGGTGAAGGTACAAGATTATTCGTATATGTTAAATGAATTTATTTATTAATCCTCATTGAAGGAGCTTGGTGATAAAAGCTTATCAACTTCTCCTCAAAAGGAAAGAAATCCCCGTTTCCATCCGGAGAAGTCTGGAGAATCCCGGGGGTTTGAGATATTTACTAATTTTAGTATTTACTATACATTATATGTATAATTATATAGTTATTTTATGGAAATTATGTATATTTTAAAATTAATAAAAAAGATCCATTAATTGTACATACGTCTAACCCTTAAAGTTGTGAATTTCAAAACAACTAAAAAGAAAATCAGGACGCATTTAAATTAGCAAACAAAAAAAAGGAAAAAGCAATAAAAATACATTTTATCGCAAAGTTAAATGAAATGCAAAGAGTAATGTCCCTCAACGCCCCAAACCCGCTTGTAGTGTTAAAGATCACAGATGGCGAAATTATTGAGCCATTATCGTCTTTACGCCCTTCATAATAAGAATCTTAGGCAAAGAAAATTACCGATAGCGCCTGTGTTACAGGACACCCTGTATTTTTAATGGAATTCATTAGGTGATATTTCTTTGGGAGGAGAAAAGGTAGATTCACTTTGAGTTGTAAATGTAGGCTACAGCATTTCCGCATTTCGTGTTATCGTTATGTAAATGTCTCTCGGTTGTCAAAGAAAACCTTAGACCGTCTCTTGACAAAAGTTAGCGTTGTGTCCAAATGTACGAATAGTTTTTCCTGTCTGTTTTCTATAATGATTTGTGATAAACTTTGAGATTCATTGGGAACATTCCGACGAAAATAAAGATAATAATTCATTGATAAAGAGATTTGTGAAATATTCATACAAATTAAAAATTCTATGATTATAAATATTCCTTTGAACTACAAAACTTGCAGCGTATATTGCTGCTTCACTCCACATTTCACCTCGTCAGAAATATCATGAAAGATCAAAGCTTTGGGACAGATTTTAAAAATAGAACGTTTAAACTATTAAGATACAAATGTCGTATTTTTGGACGTGTGTAATAAACTTGAAAGACTTATTCAGTGTATTCATAATTCACTCCTAATTAGTACCGGTTCAGAAATCTCATTCCAAAATTATTTAGAGTATGAGTGTCATTCATTCTATTAACGTTGTTTTATAGAAATGGACCAAACAAAATCGTTTAAAGAAGTATGATTATGTATGTCTGTAGTATGTATGATGATACAGATTATGTTTGCTGTATCTACAAAAATACATTGTTGTTAAATAATTACATTGTTGCTTTTACATACTTGATAGTACTGCCCGTCTGGCAACAATTCACTCATCATGTATCCTACCGCCGAACAACAATGATGAATATTGATGTTCTCTAGTTTAAACCAATGTAACTATAGGCACAGGGGACATAAAATATCAGTTTCCAAGTCTAGCAGCGATGTAAGGTATGGTTGATTACTTTCTTACGACACCATTGTCTGTAGGCGATTATGGCCAGTCATTAGTTGTAAAAATGCCATGGGTTTATAAACGGTCATATTACAAGCCGAATAAAATGTTAAGCAAAAACAAATACTAGTAGAAGATCTACTGATATTCAGTAATAAAATAAAACTTTCAAAGGACAAAATGTAATACAGTGAAATGTAAAAAAGGCACGAACGACTGTGAGACCGTGGATGTTGCAAATTAAAATAAAGAATAAAAAATAGGTAAGTGGAAAGCTATACAGAGTATACCTCGTTGATCGAAACGCAGTCGTCTTAAGATTTGTCTCATCGACACCCCCTCAAGGAATAATGAAATACGTTATAATAGCTTGGCATAATTCCAAAAAGATTTGTTGTATGTTTCGGGTATTTGAATACGCTTATTAGAATAAAAACTCTCGACGAAGGATTGAATACATTTTTTAAATTAAGAGTTTTGTCAGATTCTACTTCAAGACATTTGGGATTGTTACACATTAATTGACAATCTTGACGTCTTCCCAATATCGGTTTTCTTTAGCGAAACAATATAATTCTCGGAAAATATTTTCATACTACATAATTTTAGTAACAGCCTGTATATTTTCCACTGTTGGGCTAAGGCCTTTTCTCCCATTAAGGTGAGAGTTTGGAATATATTCCACTACGCTGTTCCAATGCGGGTTGGTAGAAAGCACATGTGTCAGAATTTCAGAAGTTAGACACATGCAGGTTTCATTACGATGTTTTCCTTCCCTCCAATTATAAACACAAATTGATTGAACCCCAAATCATCAGTAAAAATACACGCGTTCTAACCACCGGGTTATCTCAGCTCATAATTTTAATTGATAAAAATGAATACCATAACAATAGCTATTAGGAATAGTATAGCGCCCAGCATGCTGCCTTGAGGGACTCCTGACGTCACAGAGAAGCATGAACTAAGATAATTATTATGACCAATACATTGCTGGTGTTTTATTAAACAGGCTCTAAAGAGTTCCAATAAAAAATTGAATAGGAGTCGACAAATCGAAAATTTTAATTACATAGATGTCATAGGAGTGACGGAAATTCCGATAGCTGATTAAAATACGTTAAATAAAGTATTGTCAGTTATTTCAATAAGTTTGTGAATATACTGTTATTAAATTCATCGTAATTAATTCTTTTAAGAAATATTGAAATTGTTGAAATGTTTTTCAATAGGTTTTTCATATTAAAAATGAAAACAGTTGCATCTGGAAATAAAATCAACAGTTAATTCTTTGAAGTAAGATAAACACAGAATGTGCAATAATATAGGCTGCATGTTCCGGCCTCGCACGACGTCAAATAGGGATTTTATACCACAATCTGTTTTTCAACGAATGAGAGATTAAGATTAAAAAATATTGAGAGAATTTATAAACTTAATATTTTAATAATAAAATAAGAATAAAATATGTGGATATCGACACCGAACCTTCAATGCATACCTAAGAAGTATCTACTCGGTGGTAGGGCATTGTAAGAGTCTGTTTGGATAGGTACCACCTACCACCATCATGTAGTCTACCACCAAGCCATGATGCTTAGAATTGGCGTGTTCCGGTTTAAATTGTTAATGAACCAGTGTAACAAGCCCAAGGGACATCAACTCTTGGTTTCCATCATTGGGGCGTTTTAGCGTTGTAAGGAATGGTTAGGATTTCTATCGGCACCAATGTCTATGGATAGTGGTGACCAACATTGGGTGTCCCATTTGCAATTTCACATACCAATTAAAAAAAGCAAATGACGCCATCACAGAACAAAAAAAATATATCAGAATCAAAGAAAGTGATAGAAACATTACAAAGTATTGTCAAACGTTAGCCGTTGTAGTGTGAATTGTTTCTCTACGAGACAACAATCAACATGCAAGCGTTAGAAATTGTAGCGAGCATATATTTCTTTTTACGTGGCTTACCACGTGCAAATAATGGTCTGTTGTTTGTGATAGCTCAGGTAATCGACCGAAGGGCGCGCTTTGTGTGAGCTAGCGTAAATGTTTATCCACGATTGAGTTAAGTGTTAAGTCAAATTTATGCCACATATTTTATTTTTATATGTAAACTTACACACATAAAAACACGTATAAATTAATTATTATATATGTATTTATTATGCATACTAATTAGCTTGTTTTCTCTGAAGATTCAACAAATATACGGTAGGTGCTTTTAATGATAATATTTCGTAGGTGTAACACTGTTTTCAATAGACAATTTAAAATGTACTACTAGTGATATTGGCGGATATTTATGTTTAGATGAAACAGACCTATTAAAAGAAGAGATTAATCACTTAAAATTAAACGAAAAAATATATACTAGAAGTAACCAATTAAAATTAAATATTAGGAAGATCATCATCATAATAAAAATTATAATATATTTTGATTAAAATTAATCGTAAATTTTATAATAATTAAATATCTTATTTCAAAAGACTGAAATTATAAATATTACACAACGATTTTAAATATACAACATATAAAATACATTTGAATTTATTTATTCGACTTAGTTATACGAATGAGTTTATGTATCTATATTAAGTGTTATCAACACTTAGTATTTCTTTATTTGTATGTATGTAATCACCTAAACATCTACAAAAAGCAGTTCTAAAAAAATCACTGTTAAAAATTTAAATTATTTCTGAGTGTTATAGGTATCGAGGAGCTGAGATGACCCAGGGGTTAGAACGCGTGCATGTGACGATTGCGGGTTCAAATCCAGGTAAGCGCCACTATATATAAGTGCTTAATTTGTGTTTATAATTCATCCCGTGCTCGACGCTGAAGGAAAACATCGTGACAAAAACCTGCATGTGTCTAATTTCATCGAAATTCTGCCACATGTGCATTCCATCAACCCGCATTGGAGCAGCGTGGTGGAATATGTTTCAAACTCTCTCCTTAATGGAAGAAGAAGCCTTAACCCAGCAGTGGGAAATTTACAGACTGTTACTTTACTTTACTTTACTATAGGTATCAATTGTAATTACATCATAAATATTTTTTACATATGATATATTTTTAGTATGCTAAACAATATAACAATTATTAACAAGTAATGTATACTACATACAACAATTGTATTGAATCAAATTCAGTCGCGCTATCTTGATTGAATATTATTCTGCTATGCTTGGAACACTATGACATAATATTATAATGGCATTGTCTGTGGATATAAGCAGGAAAGCGCTTTGCTTGCATTAGACTGACTGGCGGTTCTGCGCTTAAACTAAAATGAGAACCAGCGATTCTATTATCATAAACCAGAGCCGCTTAAGTTTTTCAGGTATGATTCATTATACCTTAAATTTTGATGCCTGTGTTATATTTCAATAAAGATATACTCGTACTTATAAAGAAACAAAGGAACCGTCCGTATATTTGACTATTGATCTAGGGCCTCCATTTCCTTTTTTAGAGGAAGGAGCCCTTCATTAGAAGGGCTAATTCCATGGTACTCGAATAGTGCTTGATTGACTTGTACACTTAATTTATCTTAGAGCGCATGAAAAGTCAGTGTTGGTTTTGTGGTTTTTTAAAATTAAAAACTATATTCATACATATAATAAAATTGGAGTATCTGTTTGTAATATTAAAATAGCCCTTTTTTACTCACTTACTTTTTTACTGTACACATACATATGTATTTATACACGGTACATATTCCAAAGTCTGTCTGTTTGTTTCGGCTAATCTCTGGAACGGCTAGACTGATTTTGATGGGACTTTTACTGGTCGAAAACTGATATAATAGGGAGTCACTTAGGCTTCAATATTTTTTTTGTTATATTCATAGACGTACAAGGTCGCGCACAGCTAGTTTATGGTAATCTTGTGTTGAGTAATACGATTTTTTTATTAAAATATTTATGCCAATGACTTTTTAAATTTATGGAGAGTCTATAATAACTTACAATTAGAGATAGAGCTGTTGATAATGAGAGTAACTATTCTAGAAAAACGATCACAAAGTTCAATAGCTACGATGTATGTAGATATATAGATACCAGCTGTATGACATCGCTAACGTACCTACACAATGGAGCAGTCAACGTAACACTTCAACGTGACACACGTGGCCTGATCACGCGACCTTTGACTGAGTTGAAACACATACCCAATTCAGAAAATATATTTCAATGTTTAGACATAAAATGAATTTAACTTGCCAGCTTTGTTTAGAATGTTCGAGAGGGATTACTGTACATTTAACATCGATATAAATCATTTTTTGAATGTGATATTTCTGTTCTAGATTTGCCATTAAGTTGCGAATTTTTCCAATTTAATAATAAAACTCAACTAGATAAAAATATGACTGTTTCTGTATGGGTATAGTTTTAAAAATTGAATTCAAAGTTTCTTAATTTTTTATTCTAAATTTATCGTTTTTTCTATTTTGATTTTTGATACAGATAGAGGGATGGGCAAATCGACCAACGAAAATAAACGATATAGTGGTCACAACCAGAGTAAAAATCTAGTTAACTGTATTTGTTTTGAACACAGCTTGCGTGGACGAGAAAATAGACCATTTTCATTGCATCGTTTTCTTATAAAATTATCGGTGCACATACACATAGTGTTACTCCACGCCATTTCTTGCGATCAGGATTTGCACTATAACCATTTTGATTAGTATATCATGTAATTAATTTAGTTTTTATACCGCTAATATCTTAAGAAAATTGTTAAACATTTTTCCACATCTGTTCAGCGTCAATTAAGTTGAGGATTCCTTGCATCTTATTATAAAGATCTTACCTTCGACTTTCAACACATCAAAATTACAAACGATACTCTTATCTGAATCAAAGTCTCGTAAAAATGTCATTACTGCGTCAATAAAGACGAGAATCGCGTGTACGAACCGTTAGTGCCTTTATCTGGCTGGAACTGAGCACTTATTCCCAAACTTATTGGTTTCGTACGCAAAACAAAGCCATAAATACAACCCGTACGAAACTTCCAATAGACGTTAGGTATATATAAAGCAATGGCATGGTGATCTCCTTTGTGTTTATGTACATTCTTTCTAGATAATAAACGTTGGTTTAGTTTGACAAATCCTTGGATTTAAGATCTTTTTTATATTTAGTCTCAAAAATTATTATGCGGTGAAATGCGAATGATACCCATAGTAAAGTTTATTTATTTGATAGCAAATCTTAGATTTAGAAAGATTCAAAATATATCGTCCACAAAAAAAACCATTATTCTATTAAAAAGATAATATGTATAATAGATAACAAGTAGGTATAACGTAAAAAAGTAGAGGCTTCATTTTTGCCAATTATTGTCTGTTTAGAGTTTTAAGAATAAAACTCAAATTCAACTAAGTTATTATTTTCTTCTTTACCATAATGTTCACCAGTTCATACACTACGTTAGAACAAATATGCCATTTTATGGCAAATGGAGACCTTTATCTATATCCATTGGCATAAATGTTCTACCGACCGTAGTATGCAACTTGTTGTATCCTTTATGCCAGTAATAGTCTACATTGTTGCTTGCTGCTAGAAAATTGGTTGAGCGTGACGTCATATATTCAGTTGACAATTTTAATAGAACGCGTGGATTTGAACTACAGAAGGTCATAAAACGTCTTGAGACTGTTTAGTTTAGTTTAGTTTTAGAAACGTGATGCAATAAATATATATCCTCATCTTAAGGAAAAAACGGAAAGTGTACGGACAAAAGCAAACATCATTAGGAGAATATGTTAGATGTCTAATTACTTGATAGAATAATTACGAACTGAGTAAATGCACTCAAAAAGAGACGCTTTGCCCATTAGTTGATTTACTTCCGTTTTTGCCTCAAAGGTAGTGAGTTTTTGAGATGAGTTTGATAACGTCCAGGTTAGGCAGATAAGAAGTCATCAAGGTTTTTCTTTCAAGAAATTCTCAAAAGCAGCTTGGATTCTGGAAATTGACTGTGTGTGTGTACACCCAGTCATTTACCACCCATTGCCAATTTCCAAATCAAGCTGCATTTGGAAATCTCTTAGAAGCTGTTTTTGAAAATTTCTCAAGTCATATTTTTACTTAAAACTGTTGGTCCTGCAATTGCATTATTTCGTTAGTGTCTGTTAGTATCTAGTCTACCATCGGATTACAAGAGTGAGGAATGGCATAGTCACCTATGTTTACGCACACACTTGTATATTATAATATGCCTCATAGTCTAGCTCTTCCTTCTTGAGAACCAATCAGGGACATAACAAAAAAATAATTATTCGAAAATATGAAATGGTTTAAAATTAAATCGCTTTGCAAAATGATTGAATATGACCCGACAAAATTAAAAAGGCCCATACCTGATTTCGATACGTAAAATTTTGTTGTAATTTTCATCTCGACGAGCAATTTTCCTTTTCATACGATTATCATTTATCTGCTATGATGCTATTACACAGAAATTACTCAATGAATTTTAATGGAATTTTGCATGATAGCTAATGATAATGCGACATCGTATACAAAACCCTGTATCATTTTCAAGATTTTTTTATTATAATTTCAAGAAATTTCTGTTTAAATATAGAAATAATTTTTTAGTCAATATATTTAAAGATCGTGTTAAAAGTCGTCATAAACGATGCATAAAGAAAATTATTTGCACGATAAGTCTTTTACTCTGTTAATTCATTTATTGAGTTACAACCATTAATAATTAATATATTAAATTAAGACAGTTAATTAAGTGTCCGTCTCAGGATATCCGAGGGAAGTGATATCTTAAAAGAATCGTCTGTCTGTCCGTCTGTAACACACGACTAGCGTTGTGGGTTAGAGCGAGAGAGCAGAAGTATGCCTATCTCTGTCGTATACGAACGAGGACGCATAACAGGCAGGCGTCGTAACGCGTTAAGTAACGAAAAAGTTTACCCTTCCATAAGAAGTTATCACTTTTAATATACATAATATTGAAGGACATAGATGGTTATTTATATATATTTGTTTAATATTATAGTAATAGTTCGATTGACATATAATCCACTAAGATACAGCTTAAGCTTGATCACTCGACTTTAAATCCGGAGAGCTCAACCGATTTATCTGAAGGTGGTCTGTGTTTATTCGTCTGATACAGCTGTGAAGGAAAACACACTAAGGAAACTTGCACGTGTCACGTGGAAATCTGCCACATGTTTATTCACGAAGACGCATCGGAGTAACTTGGTTGACCGAATCCTTCTCAAAGCATAGGTATCAGTGCTTCAATACTCAATTTGACATTTACAGGCTTGTTGTGCGTCCATTGGCGTTTATGGTAGTTCGGTATTTAGTTAAACGCTGTAACACGGCGTTCAAAAGTGCTTTTATGTGCCCATTTAAAAAAAAAAAAAATTTTTTAATTATGACGTATTAACTCTGGATAGTATAACTTACCAAATCATATTAATCAACGTTACCTTTACTTCAAAAGGACTCCATGATGATAAATCATCTTACCCATTGATATTGACTAGGTTAGAAATATTAACCATTACTTACATTGTCTATATATCACCAACTTTGGTTCAGTTACCAAAGTTGGTTGTATATAGACGCTTTAGAGCTTTCCTAAGTTTCCTTGTGCATGTTAAAATTAATATTATGTATTGGTGATTGGCGGTAGAAAATGTGGCGAGTTGATGGTACTCCAATGGGTTTGCACACTTTTAATTCTTACTAAAATTATGCGAAAATTTAGTGATTTTGATTTTGTTACTAAATCACGTCAGAACGATTGGATAGATTTTGGCCTAGAGATATATTGTAGTCAATAAAAGTACATACGTTACTTTTATCTCGGAAAAAAATTACCTGACTTCTACCAATTCCTAAACCTTAAAGTGACGCCATATGTGGAAACGTGTGATTCATATCTAAACGTCTTACAATAAAAGAATGATTATGATACTGGTAGCTTAAAGAAACAGCAACTGGAATCAAGAGCCTGTCAATGGAGGAAATAGCTTGTTCAGACAGCTTAATGGATGATCTCGATGTTGAGTATAACATTTTTGGAACCCTAATGTTTGACGAAAATATGTGACAAATTAATTTGAGGAAAAAAGTTTGAGAAACTATTCATGACACTTACATCTTATTCAGAAGACATATCGTTTTATAAGAGTTTTGTTATTGGTTATTTCAGAAATATTCATTGGTAAATGTTTTACTTTACAAACATTTTCATTCATATATTATTTGATGACTAATTAAAGCATTGGAACGATCGAAATTACTTGACTTTTTCAATAACTGTAACTAAACAAACGAAAGGACAATCTCTCAATACCTCTACTGAAACCAATCACTGAACTTAAATTCTTTTTTATCTGCAATATCAACCAATAACCGATAAGCTGGTATTTTAATGTAATTTGGTTGGTTAAAGCTAGGTTGGTTGGTTAAAGGTAGGTTAAAGCTACGTCTAAACTATGAAAACGCCCGTTTCCTTAATCGAATGTGTCACAGCAATATGTTCGCTAGTAGACTTGATAGCACCTTTGGTTTAACGGCCAAGTACCGAGACTTAGCCGAGAAAAATGGACTCCACGTGTTCGGAGAGATGAGAACCTATCTTACATGAAACTACCTTTATGCTATTGGTTGGCGGACGAGCATATGGGCCACCTCATCACAATGGCGCTTTAAGAAGCATTAACCAATCCTTTCATCGCCAATGCACCATTAACCTTAGGAACGAAGATGTTATGTCCCTTGCGCCTGTAGTTACATTAGCTGACTCATCCTTCAAATCGGAACACAAAAATACCCAGACGAGCTTGCACGGAGCCCTAAAACCAAGTAAAGTACCTCGGCGTAGAATGTAGTCGGAAAAGAGGAAGCACGAGCTCTTCCTATCGCATTGTGTTTAAATATATGAGTCAACGCGGGCACGCCCCTTTTACGCACGAGCGATGCTTTATTCTTACTCCACACATTTTATCTCACGAATGTGCCTCAGACATTTCAACTCCTTATATTTAATGTAAGAACTAACCGGTTTATACTAGATAATACCGGATAACGCATACTACTGTACTAACTAAATAAAATTTATTATTAAAGTGATAAAATTGGAGTCTGTTTGTAATATTAAAATAACCACTTTTTACAAAATGCATATATATGTATGTATACACGGTACATATAAAAAAATAATATTTTTTTCAATTTTCGTCTGTCTGTATGTCGGTCTGTTTAATTGGGATTTTGACGGGATTTTTACAAAAGAAACCTTATGTAAAAAGGATTAACTGAGGTTACAACACTAACTTTTTTGCTAAATTCAAACGCACACACAGCTAGTCAACAATATAACAGTTTTAAGTGAGTTTTATGAATTATTATTTTTTATTTATTTCAAATTAAAAAGTCTCAACTCGTATAGTCCATATACGTTATCTATAATCGAAACATTTTTAGCTTTCCATATAAAAATTTAATTACAAAATAGTTTATATACAACCCATTTTTCAATTTGCATATTTCCATTAATCTCTTAAATGAAAACAGAACGTCAATATCAAATACGTACTAAATTTATTTGCAAACAATATCTAAATCCAATCAAAATATTAAACTCCCACTAATTAATTATATTTCCGAAATTAATAACAAGTACAACAGCTTAAACAGTTCGCGCGGAACTTTGGTACACGTGTGAGTCCGAGCCTAGATGGTCCAGTGGTTAGAAGGCATGCATCTTAACCGATGATTGCGGGTTCAGACCCAGACAAGAACCAGTGAATATTCATGTGCTTAATTTGTAAATATTATATAATTCATCTCGTGCTCGGCGGTGAAGAAAAACATCGTGAAACCTGCATGTATCTAATTTCATTGCAATTGCCTGCCTGCCACATGTGTATTCCAAACCTCCTCGGAGGAAGAGGAGACCTTAGCCCAGCTGTGGGAAATTTTTTTTTTTTGTGAGTGCGTTAAATCTTATGTTAATTGGTTTGTATGTACTCACCGACAACGTCAAGTCTGGCTGTCGCTGTATAATGTGGAAATGTGTGTGCATTTTGTATGACTTCACAGCTGTAGTTTCCGCTCAGTCCAGGAGTTACCCGCATCAGAACAACATGCGTTTCGTTTGAGTTTAATCTCTGCAACAATTTAATTAATTTTAATTATCTTTATCATGAAATTATAATGACAGAATATGATATAATTTTATAAAAGACTAAATGATGACGATGGTGTAATAAAGTATTTTATATTCTTTAAATAATGCATTTATGTAAATTAGTTTAGCTATTGAATTTCGAACCGGTTAATCTAGTATAAAAGGAGACTTAGAACAGACTCTCGAAGAAACGAGGAAAGAAAAATTCGATTACATTCCATTTTCGAATAAACGTCGTTCAAAAGAAAATTAAATCATCTTTTTTAACAAAAGTTCTTATTCTAATATTTTAAAAGTAATACTAGGTGTGTTGCCAGCTATCTAAGACAAAATAGATATTTATGTTCCTAAAAAACGGACGAGCATATGGGCCACCTGATGATAAGTTGTCACTATCACCCATAGACAATAACGCTGTAAGAAATATTAACCATTCCTTACATCTCAACTTTGGGAACTAAGATATTATGTCCCTTGTGCCCTCAAAATTCAAATTCAACAATACTGAGTACTGTTACTTGGTGGTAGAATAACTGATGAGTGAGTGATTGCACAAATCTCTACTACCAAGTAAAGACTTCTAAGATGTTACTTATTAAAGAATTCAAAATTTACTTCTAGTAAAGCTGCAGGCTTAATTTTTTGAATGAAAGACAATTGCATGTAGTGGAGATGAGAATATTGATAGGAAGGAGTGGTGTTATGCGAATAGATAGACTAAAAAGTGAATACATAAGAGTAAGTTTGAAATTGGACTGATAGCCGAAAAGTATTGAGAAGCTGGCTATCTTGGTATAGGCATGATATGCGGTGGAATGAGGAACATACTGTGAGTAATGTCTTAAGCCTAAACGTGGATGGATGGATTGTGTGTAAGATGATATGGCTGGAAAGAATGTTAATTGTGAGATGCTCAAATAGGGAAGTGTGAATAAAGGCAGGTGGATGATGATGAAGGCTGCAGGGCTTAGATTAAGAGTAGTAAGAATAGGTTTGCCTAGTTCATAATAATAATGCACCATAATTTAAAACTATATTAATCTTTGCAAAACAATGAGAAACGGAATGGTTCACTTTGAATATTAAATATAAAAGTTGAAATACATCCTTATTACAGAATATATTATAAAACTTGTAAAGACTCCTTTCAGCTTTAATAATAGGATTACATTTTCGAAATATTATTTTGTTCGAATATATTCGAAAGTATTTAAGATAATATATTTTAATGAACGCATATTATTCTTTACTCATATATAATTTTAAAGAAGATCGTAGATATCCATTATTATATTCGATATGCTTACTATAGAAAGTAGTATTAATGATATATCTATATTTATCTAAACTTTTACATAAGAATACTATTATTTGTCCAATACTCGATATTCAGGCTAACTAAGGCTCAGTTTATTTGATGGATGCGCGTTAATTTTTAATTTCTCTTATGTTATAGCTAGGCGCGTATCCGATGGTAAGTGGTCACTTTCACCACATACTTAAAAGCTGTGAGATACATAAACTGTTTCTTAAAGTTGGTAACCAGGAAACATGACCCCTGTGTCTGTAGTTACACTGGCTTGCACGCCTTTCACTAGAGCATGACAATACTAAGCATTTCTGTTTGTCAGTAAAATAAATGACGAGTAGCTGCTGGTATGGTGAGTATGGTGGTGGTGGCCGTGACCTACGCACGGAGTGAATTTCGAGATTATTATCCTCGCGTCTCATAATCCGATTTGTGAGGACCTTAAATTGAATCTTGTGAATTGACGATTTGAAAAAAGATCTTTAAGGCATACTTCGATAAAGTAGGTATTCTATTAAGATGTTTCGGATTATGTTATATTCGGACAGAAATAAAAATTTAAATTTGAAAAAAAAAAAATAGTATTATGATTTCCTGGATATTCTCTACATTAGAAAATTGTGTATGGTAGTTAATTGCAACATTTTGGCAATCATGAACGACTTAACGTCATGTACCAAAGCTTGATGTTAACACTTTTTTACAAAAAAAATCTATCAAATTTATTGACGCAATCACACAAAATCGCTTGACGAAATAACCACAACGAGATTACCTGCCATAAAAAGACAGAAACTTATCATTCTCTATATGTTATTTATACAATCTGTTTTAATTAAGCCATCCCTTAATGAAAAATTAAAAGTAACATTAAAAAAATCCTTTCAGAATAATTTAAACTAGTAAAAACTAATTTGAAGACGAGAAAACAAAATGTAATGTTATATAAACGAGACTGGAGGATGAAAACATATATATATACGTATGTGTGGATATTACTATTTGTATTTGTGTGTAATGTGTGTAAGCATGTGTGGGTGTATGATAAATGAACTGATAAATAATTCTCACAGATATATATCTGTGTGTGTGTATACTTACATCAACTTTAATCCCACTAACTGGCATCACTCTTGTCGTAGGTGATTCTAGAGGGGAATATCTATAGAATTCTTGCGTTCCACGGAACCATTTAACAGAATATATTTCGCTCTGATGTATCTGGTATAGGCATGCCATCGTCACGTTCCTACCCCGCTGCACGACTCTGGGTATTATGTGAAGTTCTGTCGTACGTAGCCCGCCGGCTTCTGCGAACAAAGGACATAATGAATGATCATGTTTAATCTGTAAACACATAATGCCATACAGATATGTAAAGATAACAATCTATTGTATATGTAATTAAGATTATATGTCAGGATTAACTCGCTGTAGATACGGCTCAGCTTGCTTATAAATTATAATTAGATAAAACAATTTCAAGCATCGAATCAAGATGTATTTCGATAACTATAATGTTCTTTATTTAAAAATAGCCTTTGTTTCCATGCGTACAGAAAATAATAATAATAAACCATAACATAGATATATGTAAATGGGCCTTCTTCCGGGCTTTAATCCAATATATTTAAGGGTAAGTGGTTTTGAAGTCAAAACGCGAAGACGGCCAGTACAGTCAGGAACAATGTAGTCTAGTCTAACTAGTCGCCGTCGCTAGTTGGCCAGTAATATTTTTACAGTTCACTTACACCATCGAAGGAAACCTATTTCTAACATTGCCAATACGCTTCCAAATTTGTTACTCTAAGTCCTCGCGGTTCTTGATTAATATATCTTTATTTATTATACAACAGTTTTCCACTTAGCCATCAACATCAACTTCAATTGTTCTAAAGATTTGACAGCAATTTCATGTTTTCGTTAATCCGTAATGATTATCACAGACTATTCGAGCTGTCGACCAATAATGTCCCATCAAATTGACGTCAAATGTTGTTTAATTAACTTTTGTCCTTATGTGGTTGGAATAGATTTTTGAGGGCAAATAAATTATTTGATATGAACAATTGACAAGTGTAACTTTCGTAGTGGTCAGATAACATGGTCACTATTTAATAACAAAAATATATACAACACAGTCTGTAAATTTGCTATGGGCTAGGTTTGGAACATATTCTACCACGTTGCTCAAATGATGGATACACATGTGGCAGAATTTTGTTGAAATTGGACACATGCAGGATGTTTTGTTTCACCGCCGAGCAAGAGATGAATTATAAACACAAATCAAGCACATGAAAAATCAGTTCCTGACTGAGTATGAACCGGCAATCATCGGCTAAGATGCACGCGTTCTACTGGGAATACTCGACTCAAATACATTCCATCTCGACTCAAATAAATACATTGAAAACAAATTGATATTACAAAGGAAACAAGCGTGGATTCGTGTTAAGTTATCCATTTAAACAAGGAACGATAGCAAGATGGTTCTTTCCAGCAGATAAGGGAACACGCTGCTCCAATGTCGAATTCCCGATGTATTGGAATTGTGCCAGTTCGGATATTAGTCTTAAAAATTGGAAGATATTAGGATTATTGTAATTGTAACTACTGGTTTAAATTAAATAATAAAAAAAAAATATTACGATTTCATTGATTTGAATTTAGAATAAGTCACATGTTTGCGTAGAGTATAACATTACGATTTTGAAAATTTTATCAATGTTTCAAAAAAGTAACCAATTAATTTAAATTTAGAACCATAAAATTGGTCTCATATACTCGTAAGTATAGCGCAATCTACAATTCGATTTGTATTGTATGGACAAACAAAATTTTTTTTTTATTCTGTATATTTAGTTAGATACCAAATAAATATTAACTATGTATTTATAATTGAAACTACTAGCTTAAGGTGAATTATTTAAAAAAAAAACACAATTAATTGATTTGAATTTAGAATCATATTATTTGTATCACGTATTTGTACATGGTTAAACGCAATGTAATATTCGATTTTTGAATGTTATCAATATTCCAATAACGTAATAAAACACCATTTTCATTCTGTATCTGAACTTAGCTGCCAAATAGCTTTCAAATGACACGAGTGTCATCAACGTTGAACAATATCGAATCGAGGGTAGACGACTCAATAAAAAATACCATTGTCTCTTGGAATTTTGTATATTAAGTTAATATTTTTTGCAAGAATTTCATTACGACCTCCGATGTCGAGTATTTACACCGGTTTTCATGGGTACGCCATTCCGAGGTCCTAGGTTCGATTCCCGGCTGAGCCGATGTAGATTATCATTTATTTTCTATGTTGTACCGTCCTTACTTCTGATTTGCGATAACACAAGTGCTTTAGCTATTTACGTTGGGATCAGAGTAATGTATGTGATGTTGTCTCATATATATTATTATTTGTTTATTTAATTTAGTATAGAGCAAACGTGAACTCCTAGAAAGGAAACTACGTTTATTGCCAATTTCATGCCAACCAACATCTGAAAACGCGAGAGAAGCCACGGGGGACTTATAGTTAAATTATAAACAAAATTTAAATATAAACACATATACAAATCGAAATCAAAATACATCAGATCCAGTCGAGTAAGCAAACAAAAGAAAATAACGTTCGGTTTATTTTGATTCAGATCGTATTAGTGCACCTGTTGTCTCTATCCGATCTCTATCTGTCGAACCGGCTGTTAGCAATTAACTTACTTTTATTGTATGCTATAATGTTCGACTACTAATACAAATTAATTTGCTTGATATTTCAGCTGTATTGTAATTGAATTTGTATTTTGTTAAAGATTTGGACGATACACAAGTTCTAAGTTTGTTTAATTATAAACAGCTTCTAAGTTCTAATGAGATTAATAATGATAAAATAGATTATGTGTATATGTTGGCAATTCTGATACTAAATACAATATAGTGTCTCACAACGTTAACAGTTTTTTTGTCATTAGAAAATACAAACCAATTTTCAAATATTGTTTTGATCTATCTCTTAAGATTCAGCCGGCGTTTGCAATGTAAGCGCAAAAATTGTGTCATCTACGATATCATTTTAGTAACCTCTTAAATTAGCAATGTTTCTATGCTAAATAGTGAATATATCATACACATAAATCATGCTGTGGAATCAATCTATCTATTGAAAAGGTCGAATCAAAATACGTTGTCTAATTTTAAAAATCTACGCATACATTGGGACAAATAGCGGTAGTCGACTTTGTTTTATACTATGTAAAGAAGATACGATATACAAAATATTTTACGTAGAATATTGAACGCATGGGAATTTTATTTTCGTGGTTTATATTCATCGAATTTCACGTATCACGCACTGCGAATAAATGCGTTTTTCTGTGATTTCTATGCAATTCGCGGTTGAGAGGTGTGTCAATGGATGACAGAAACTACAGCGTAGTATAAAGTTTCATTAATACTAGACAAATAAAGACCAAGAAACTAATGTAAATCAAAATGTTATTAATTCAAGCAGGCTAGGCTCAGGTTTAGAACTCTTCCATCTCAATCGAGTATAATGGGTTCAAACGGTCTGCTTTAAGCGAGACTAGCTAGTTACACCGCACCAGTTACCAACCCGCATTGGAACAGCGTGATGAAATATGTTCCGAACCCTTTCCTTAATGGAAGAGGAGGCCTTATCTCAGCAGTGGGAAATTTCCAGGCTGTTGCTTTACTTTACTTTACTTTTGCCAGTTACACGGGACATATTTTTGTGCACAAGAGCGCGTGCGAACACAGAAGCACCTTCTATTCTCTCACTATAATAATTCGTTGGGACGACAAATCCGATACGAACGGAAATAATTCCTGCGCAGGACCTACGGATTAACGTATTTTCCTAGATATAGGAGAAGACTACATTCCAGACTACGAGCTGATACTGGGAATTCTTCGATATAAAAATTCAATAAATTTCAGTAAACCCGAGCCAGTCTAGTACAATATGAAGAATTGGTGAGCAGATTCACATATAATCTACTCCGATCACAAGAAGACAAAAGCCAATAAACAACCGTTTGATTTACGTCATCAATGTGATTAGCTAATTACTCAGCTATATTGTGTATTATTAACGGTTCTTGATTAATATGTAATTATTTGTAACACAACACTTTTCCACTTAACGAGTTTATCTACTTTAAATAGATATTAAAAGTCCATAATCAATATCGATAAGAACACGTCAAATAGTTGTAATTTTTTTGTTGTTTGGGATTTGTTTTCTTGTCGTTTGAATAAAGTGTAGGTGGTTTTGTATTGCTCTTCCACTGCTAAATAAATATGACAGAAATATGACATTTCAGTTCAAATAATGGTAACGTTCTTTTTTTAAATCCTAAAATTCATGACATCCAACACTTTGATTAAAATCTCGTGACGGCTGACGAGATTGCGAATGTATATAGCGCAGACATTTATCTCTTTTCAAAGCTTTTTGTTTTTGTACATTCATTTTGAAATGGAGTGATGGCTTCGATGTTCATTCAACTTGACTGTGAACTCGATGTTTCAAAATCCTATTTAAGTTTTGTTCAATGTGACTCAGTTTTCCGTTCTACAGCCCACTGAAAGTACCCAAACATATGTATGTAAATCCACTAAAAAAATTTGAATTTGTTTTCTTTTTTAGAATGTGTTCCAAAATCAAATAGCAATCATCAATGTATTATAAATTAGCGCAGAAATTAGGATTCTAGATTTCATTTTACTGATTTGTTACAATTTAAAATATAAATACTTAATATTAGAGAAGTACTTGGTCGAGAGATAAATTGCAAACACATATATGCACTACGTCATACTCCGACGGACCAGCAATATAATACCAACCAGTAAGATCACGTTGACAAAGATACCACTGGGCCAAATTGGCCCTGACCCTATGGGTAAAAGGGAAAATACGCGCTACTGGGAAGATCAGCCCAGAAAAGGAAGGTAACTTTGAGGCCGTACCCAAGTTGACCACTATCAAAGCAGGAAGGCCACTCTCTCTCACGTTGATAAAAAATCTGGCTGAAGTGTAAGGTTACAAAAATGTCATGGTCATAATTTAAATATCTTACGCATCTATCCATAAAGATTTATATCTCTCTAATAAATTAGAAACGGTAATTAAATAGCCTACTGCTGTACATAAACCTGGACAAGGGTAAGACGAAGTTTCCGTGAATTATAAAACAAATGAAGCACATGAAAATTAATAATTCTTGTCCGTATTTGAACTTACAATCTTTGTAATATAAATTGGAGATTACACAAATATAGGGAAATAAAAGAAGAAAAAAAAAATAATTACAAAAACAAAAACGAACTGGGTAAGTGGGGATCGAGAGAATTAATTAAAACTTTCGTAGCCTGTTAAGGAGGCACATTAAAAAAAAAAAAAGATTTATTTCCAAAGTTACAGAAAAGCTTATTACAAGGGAATTTCTTTCTAGAAATTTCGATCGAATATCATACAGATCAGATAATTAATGCTCAAAGCATATTAGCTATTGGTAATTACTGATGTACAATAGATAATTAACAAGTTGTGAAACCAAGCAGATGATACAGTTGTGTGGTCGTGCAATGGACGGAAAGTTATATGCGGTAACGCCATTGCTTGATAATTTAGTTTACAATATCAAATTGGTTGGTCTGCATAATGCACCTTACCACACCATAATAACATCGACTGAGAGTTCTGATATTACAAATTTGTCAAAACACGAATTATGAGAAAGAGCGGGAGTGCATGTATGTGTTGGTGCACACACTCATTGTATACAGTACATTATTGTATACAGGCAGATTTTTGTCTTTGATTGCAAAAAATATTTTTATAAACTCGCACAGCTCTCGATTGAGAATGATGATGGAATTTCTAGATTTATAGAGATCTCTGGACACAAACACCTATCTAATCAACCAACTCCATGGTCGAGCAGTGTGTTCACACTACGAAGCTCCGAGGTACCTGGTTCAATTCGCGGCCGAGTCGATGTCGAGTCGAGTCGAAAAAGTTCATTACTTTTCTATGCTATCTTTGTTCTGGGTACTGTCGTTACTTCTGATTTTTCATAACACATGTGCTTCAGCTACTTTAGTATCAGAGTAATGTATGTGATGTTGTCCAATACCCTTTCGAATGACAAAACTTAATCTACATATACACATATAGTGATAAACTACGACTTTTGAATCGTGGGCAACTTTGGTGAAAGATCTCTTTTATATTTTTGAGTCTTCCAGAACTGAGATATCAAATGTTCTTACGATGCGTTCATCATATAATAGTGTTTGCCGTTTTGTTTGCTTGGGCGGCATCCAGCGAGTTATTGCTTCATGATTTACATAAGAATACTCCACATAAGCCCTAAAGGCATTTTCTACTTTCAAAATTTCGAGAAATTTCTTTGGTTTCAATCCCAGAAGTGAAACTATTATTTATGACCAAAATTTGTCATTTGTGTTTTCACTGATAAGAACAATTCTACATAGCCAATAATAATACAATCAAGCTTCGATCTTGACTTTATAACTTATAAATAATTGACTTAATTGCCATGTCATCATCATCATCATCATCATCATGATAATACCACATTATTCTAGAAGACTCTTAAGTTATTTTGAATGTTAATTACCAGTATATCTATCATACTACGCACATAATAAATTGTTCTACCAATGAATCGTCCTTTTGTATGAATCTTAACAGCTGGTACTAAACAAAACGATTTAATCTGTGGTTTATTTAAGATAGCGTAAGCCCAAAATATTTTGGTAATGTTCAAAGCACAAGTTATAAATTACCCATCAAATGTTTAATTTTTTTCATGATAGTAGAAAATACTGTTTTCCTTATCAGAAACGAGTGGTACCAACCAGATCAACTCAAGGTCAAACCTCATATCCATTATTTAGTATAAATGTTTTATTCAAACAATAAATCTCATAGATAGCATTGTTAATTAACACAACAATATTAGGAGTACGCTTCTTATCCCTTAATTTAATTAATTAATTAATATTCTTACGTCTCCAAGAATACGTGATTGTATTCTGTAAAGTAATTTATTCAATTATAAATGTTTAAACTCAACTTTAATTTGCTGTTTTGGTACAATTTGCCGAGATGGCACAGTGGTTAGAACGCGTGCATCTTAACCGATGATTTCGGGTTCAAACCCAGGCAAGCACCACTATATATACTGCTTATATTTATGTTTATAATTCATCTCATGCTCGGCAGTGAAGGAAAACATCATGAAGAAACCTGCATGTGTCTAATTTAATTGAAATTCTGCCACATGTGCATTCCACCAACCCGCATTGGAACAGCGTGGTGGAATATGTTCCAAACCCTCTCCTCAATGAGAGAGAAAGCCTTAGCCCAGCAGTGGGTAATTTACAGGATGTTACTTTTTACTTTTGGTACAATTTAATATTTAATTCTTGGATAACGTGTAAGACATATTTTTGGGTTTCTACATAAAACATTTCGAACGCCACTAAAAGTAAATTAAATGATATTAATTTCCTTGCAACGATATTATCGAATATTACAAAAATAACTATCGACGTTAAGCCGTAACAAAATTAGCTATAATTAAATTGACACAAATAGAGTTATATTTATGTAAAAGGCATGAGCGTGGTTATTTTTTCCTACTCATTCGGAATAACGAATCAGAGAGCATTCTTGCTGCCATTCCAGACAGTGATGATTTATACAGCGGATATTTTTAACCGGTTCCAAAAAAGGGGAGGTTATTAATTCGGTTCTGGGATTTTTTTTTAATTTGTTATCTCAGGTCTTCGTCATTTAAGAATCGATTTGGAATATTTTCTCTTTGAGAGCGTGTCCCATTCAAATTTCAAGAGAAAATTAAAAGTTGGTTATTTTTTTGCCAATTGTTTTTATTACTTTTTTATCATACTCATATCTTTTATTCATGAGTATAATTTGTGTTTATATATGTTTATATTAAAGAGTAGTAGCATAGACCCAAATTAGTTAAGAAACTACTAATATTCATATTTCCCCCTCCTTTTAATCTTTAGGAGTGGGTACAACAATAGCCTAAAAGGTCGGGATCAGTTCTGTGACTTCATTACTAGGCAGCCCGTAAACCAATGCGCTAGTGACGGTTTCGTGATAATTTGTAGATATACATATTTATAAAAGTTAGATATATGTTTGAAATGTTAAATATAAAATAACAATTTATAAGAAGTTAAAAAGTTTTAAGCCTAACTGAGATTTAAATATCTTGAATAGACAATCAAAAATCAATTCAATAGTAGTTAACTAATTTCCAAACTTAGTCGATTCAAGATTTTGTTGAAATGCTCTCATTTAAATATTTAATATTCACATCAAATGAAATATTCTTTATTCAAGTAGTCTCACAAAAACACTTTTAAATCGTCTTGTTACACTGTTAAATTAAATATTCATTAAAAAAAATAGTCATTAAAAAATCCTCAAATAATTTAATTTTAGTTTTTAAAGCAATTGACAACGTCAAATTTGGAAATCTGACTGAAGACTGAACGCTCATTGGTTACTTATAGCGTCATCGGCAGTCACCGACCAATTAAATTTCAGATTTCATCTATACATAAAATAAAATTGTCTGTTTGTTATATTAAGGTATATATTAAGGTAACGGCTGAGAGCTAAACTGTAGTGTATCAAAATAACAACATTTTTTTCAATTTTTGTCCATCTGTCTGATTGTACCAAAATAAAGAAGGGTTTCATATACATAATATTGTATGTTGTTTATATAAATATTGTGTCCATATACGTAAATATATCGACGTGTTTGTTACATGGCAAGCTGGTAAGTAATACATCAGAGATAGTATATGATATATACGTATATGTATGTACTATAATATCGCTTGGCGCGTTCCAGCCGCGTTTACACGTCTCCGTAGTCAAAGCGATAGCTTTTGATCACGCATCCGTATATTCCTGCATAGTAGACGCTATTTAATATCAAATACAATGTACGCGAACATTTTTAAAATTTCACGTATTATTTACTGAACATTTTTTACGGTAACGAGTTCTTGTATGACTCTTGTGTACGTATTGTTTTTGTTTTTTTTTTTTTGTTTTTGTTCGTTCAAGTCTGGCTGTGTTTTGACGAACGAGGATGTATTTGTGTTCTCATTAACAATTCTCAACGTGCATCTGGCTGTTTTTATTTCACGTCTGTGTAACTCTAGTGAGTCCTTAAATACAAATTATATTATACCATGTACTTATTCTTTCATTTATAATATTACTAGTTGTAACCCGCGGCTTCGCTTACGTTTTATGTGGTTGTTTGTTATATCTTAGGCAAAAAAGTACCCTATGTCCTCTTCTTTGGAGTTCGAATTTGTTTCATACCAAATTTCATCAAATTTGCTTCGTTGGATTGGTCAATAAAGAGCGTCAGACAGAAAGAGTAACTTTCACATTTATAGCATTAATACAGATTTAATGATAACTCCCGTCGCAGTTCTTGGTGGTAGGGCTTTGTGCAAGCCCGTCTGGGTAGTTATTGCCGCCAAACAACAGTACTCAGTATTGCTGTGTTCCGGTTTCAAGGGTGAGTGAGCCATTACAACTACAGGCACAAGGGACATAGCATCTTAGTTCCCAAGGTTGGTGGCGCATTGACGATGTAAGGAATAGTTAATATTTCCTACAGCGTCATTGTCTATGGGGGATGGTGACCACTTACCATCAGGTGGCTCATTTGCTCGTACGCCTATTCTATAAAAAAAACCCTCTGGCAAAAGTATTAACTTAATAAATAAAATTTCAAAAGACAAAAGTAATTTTTGTAAGCAAATTTCACAAAATTCGCTTCATTGTTTTGGTCGTGAAAGATCAACAGACAGACAGACAAACAGAGTTACCTTCACATTTATAATATTTTAAACTAACATTCTCCGGTTGCTTCAGTGTTTCGAGTAATTTCATCTATTGGAAACTAACTAAACCGTTGGCAGCTTAGGACTTATCTATAAATTAAATCGAACTAACGAGTTTGTATCTGTGCTGGCAATAGGGCTGAGGTTACACAACATGAATATTGATATAAGGGGCTAACAATTATTCTTATATACAATTACGTAATTGGAAAATTTTGTATTATATTTTAGCAAGATGACCAAAGTAATCTATACTAATATTATAAATTTGAAATTAACTCTGTATGTCTGTCGCGCTTTCACGACCAAACTTTACCGAAACTGAACCGAATTTGATGAAATTTAGTATAAAGCAAACTTGAACTCCAAGACAAGGACAAGGCAATTTTCAACTGATGGCTTGACGACGCTGATCTGACGCGAGCGCAGCCATGAAAGATTTCTAGTAAAATATATGCTATAAAGCTTATATTGATTCAAATCAAAATATATACTTCATTCATATTAAAAACTCTCACACGAGCACTTCCGAATCATAATTTAAATATATTAATTTATTTTTTATTTATAGTAACAGTTATAGACCCCCATCGCCAATAGACGTTAGCGCTGTAAATATTAATGATTCCTTATATCCATCCACGACGCCACCAATGGGAGAGGAGGCCTTAGCCCAGCAGTGGGAAATTTACGGGTTGTTACTTTACTTCACTATATCTGATGAATGTTATCTCACCAAATATACTTACAAGCAACCACCAAGTTAAATGTATACACTTCGATAAAACAAACACAAATATCAATAATGTCATAAAAAGTTATTAAAAAATAAGAAAACGAAATACCGACCTATTGCTGGTAGCAATTTGTTAATGTAAAAGACAGTTAGGATTCCTGAGGGAGGCGTCCAGTGCAGAAACCTGAGTAATCAAGTTAAATATTTTAATTACTTTAATGTTTGTTAGCTAATCTCGAATGACCTGCGGTAACTTTACGAATACATTTGCTGTGGAGTTTGTTCTGTATCTTCAAAATTGGTTTATAAGAGTTTGGAAAATATCTTCAAATGAGGTTTTGTTTTTAAATAAAACCTTTTTTTTATCTAGAAGGTTTGGAATTTTTTTTTTATTGCATCTATTATTATTACCTTTTGAACGAAATTAACAGAGCAAAGGACATTCGTTTTTGCTGTCTTATAATTTGTTATACTTAAAATCATACTTGTTTATTAAGATTTCAAACTTCACTATGACTTAACTGCGAAATTCAGCTGAGACGTTAAATTAGAACTTACAAACTTATAATTGATTTAATGAATTTATTAAGGGCTTTTAATTCATAAATTTATAAAACAGGAGAATTTAAGTATACTACTAACAGATAGTCTGCTATGATATTTAAAAGCATTTGTACGGATTTAATGAATAATAAAAAGAGTTCCATGATCAGAATGTAATCTATATATACGATTTACTATTTTATTGTTATATTATGTTGTTAAATTTTCAATTATTGGGCTAGTACCAGATTTGCAAGGAATAATAATTCTTATTCAGATAATGATAAGTATTACCGATTCCGAAAGTAGATGAATGTTAATGTTGATAGATGAACATTTGCACCAATGTTTTTGTCTTTAGCTCATTAAAATATAATAAATAAATAAATAAATTTGAGACATCACATACATTACTCTTATCCCAATGTAAGTAGCTAAAGCACTTGTGTTATGGAAAATCAGAAGTAACGACGGTACCACAAATACCCAGACCCAAGACAACATAGAAAACTAATGATAATCTACATTGACTCGGCCATGAAACGAACCCGGGACCTCGGAGTGGCGTACCCATGAAAACCGGTGTACATACCACTGAACCACGGAGGTCGTCAAAATATGAATATAGGAATTTCGATTTCTGGTTCAGAATTCATCTAATACTGAAGTACTTTAAGGAGTCAAAACTAAATAAGTTAATCCCAAGTTTACAGCTTGGGAATTCCAACTAGCAACTAAATTCTCCCTACTTATCTTCTATGAATATTTTACACGATATTTTCTTTTGAAACTTGAAACTCCGAGTCTTATAAGCAGCTGTTATTGACAGTTCCGGCAGAAATATAGTTAAGGGAAAAGTTTTACGTACAAAATAGGTGAAAAAAATACTATTTCTTGGGTAAAGATCAGAAATACTGTGTTACGGAAGTTCGAAAATTACACCGTGTTTTCTTATAGAAATTGCTTCTCGGGATCTTTGATAGATTAAAATTGAAATCAGTGAAACTTGCATTTGTCAAAAGAGTTTCTAGCATTTAACATAATTATTCTTATTAACCAGTACCGAACAGGGTGTAGAATGAGCGTCTAATCCTTCATCAAAAGCAGACAAGTATTTTGCTTCACTAAGATGTTTACTATACGCTTGCATTGCTCATATACATCTCCAGTTTGTATTATACTGAAACTCCTTGGTGCCAAAATCTTCATGTACTTATTTATATTATTTGTATGTATTTGTACTTCCCATGTAAGTATGTATATATCAAATCTTGTTTTTGAGTTTTAAGTCAAAATTTCGCAGATTATTTTCAGGATGTCGTATTTTCTATGCTGGTTGTAGTTTTAGAATTGACATTTTAAATTTTATATAGCTGTTATTTAATGAAAGAATCGAAGTTAAATGAAATATAATAAGCACTTGTGAATCTGACTGGTACAGAAAAAAAATGATTTATATGCCACCAACATTACTATTTTGGAATAGGACCATAATGTATTTATTTATAGAAGCAATACAGTTCTTAAAATTGCTTAATTTGGGGGATGTTTGTATGTGTTTGTTTTTATATTTGTGTTTGTAAATGTTATATTCACATGTTCGAACAATATAAGCCCAATTGTCTGGGTTTGTGTCTATGTACACGAGACGTATCATTATATTAGCTAAAGTCAACAATCAGAGATTACTCATTAGCTACCTCAGATCTTGTTTGTTTATTAAAAGCTTTGATTAACTGTTGACAGAGGGATGCGTTTGTGATATGAGATTTCCTAATAACAGAGGCATACAATGCATCAGTGGTATCGTTTTGTTTGTGTCCTAGCTAAACAAAACTAATAAAATAAAATAAATTAAAACATTGTATCCAAGATATGCTATGTAAATGGAATATGTTCGAACAGATACTTTAAACCCAGATATTTATTTGTATTAGATCATTTTGACAGAGTTCTAATTTGGAAATAGTTTGACCAATTTCCAAAATTTCCAGTTTGTAAGTCATTTAGCAAAGACCTAATCAAAAAGACGTTCTAAAATCCTAAAGATTTAATCGTCATTTAAAGTGCGACATTAACAACAAAACACCGAAATAGCCTGTACAACTTATACTAAATTGTTCAATAAATAACTGGAATCTTTCAGCAACACAAGATTCCGTGGAAACACTTAAATTATTTCAGTAATTGTTTATTTGTTCGCTATTATGTGAAGAGTACCACCTTAGTCATCAAACGTGCCTCACTAATGTGTTTATATTTACTTCCACAAACACTACGCTAAGAATGCTTTAGAGTGATTTTTGAACTAAATTATGCTTGACACTTCGAATATTGAGGGCAACGAATGGTATTTCTACGGAAATAGTTTTAATTATGAATGTTTGTCACCATTTTAGACTAAATTAAGAAAAAATGAAATATATTTAGCGAATAATTGTGATTTATTTCAATAGATGTTATAGTAATAATCCAAAATCTGGATAAATTAACTTCTTATTTAACTTCTCTAGAGAATAAGGTTTACAGCTAATTATATCATGCTTCTTCAATATAGCGTATGCGAATCACTTTTTTGTCCAATACAGGCAGATATCCATACGAAGTTTTTCTTCACCTCCAAACACGAAATGATGAATGAATTTGATCCCGAAAATTTGGTTAAAATCACGCATTTAAGTCAGTAGGTCATTCCAGCTCTAAATCATTATTGTAATAATAATCTTAAAGCTCATCAAGTAATTGATAAATATTAATTTAATGTGTGCGGGTATGTGTACAAATGTAAAACAAAATGTTATTAAAATCAAAAACTGAAGCTATTACAAATAGCATTTAAATAAAACAAAAGAAAATTGAATTTGAAGTGACTGCTGTTAGTTTTGGTAATTTCTTCACAATAAATGTCAATTTAGATTGTATACGGTACGTAATGCTCTGATTAATGCTTGGAAATACAACTAGGATCATTGAAAGCAATTGCAGTTTGTGGTCCATTCGAACATGATTGTGAGCGGGAAATAAATCTGCAGCGATCGTGACCGCTGTTTGGTGATTGAGGTGATGTGATGCTTTAGTTATATTGTGGATTCGTTTAGTCGTATTTGGTTTGTTACATTTCGATGCTCAGTTTGAAAATTTAGCTGAACCAAATAATATTAATTTATGCGACCGTGCCATAGTTTACATTGTTGTACATTCGTTATGGGGATTGTTAATATTTTTAACACGCCAATGTTTGGTCGGATTATTTACCGATTGATGTTTCATTTGTTTATTGTGTGTTATATTGATTTTGTTTACTGATATTTATATTTATTTTGATATAAGATAAGTTTTTTTGGTTTTATTTTCTTTATTTGATGATCAGTGGTCACCATCGCTTTGAGACATTGGTATTACACATCCATTAGAATGTCAATGAGCCAAAATCATTTCTTGTGTCTACAACAACTTTATACACAAATATTTCTGATATTAAAAATTAAATTGTAGGTAATTAATAGATTTGGTTGAAGTGACAGGGCATTATTTTAAGTTGATACTGGATATTAAAAATTGTCTGTCTGACTGTTAGCTAATAAATGTTAATGATATAACCATACTTATTAATTCTATTAATATAACAAAAGTTATGATAGTACCTCTCTAACCCATTTTTGTCATGCCAGGCTCTCCCCAAGAATAACAATATATAGAAGTTATACTGTATATTATTTCACATTCTTAAAACAATTACTTGATGAAGATAGAAGAAGTTAGTCATCGAATGGAGAGCTTAGGTACACCTGTCTCGTCTGGATTCTGGATCTTTCACCTTGCATGTTAGTCACAAGGCCAATGATATTAAAATTCTGTAATGCTCATACATATTTATTAAGTTAATGAAAATTAACCATCCTATATTAAACAATTAGAACAATATATGTTTGAGATTTTTTATCGAAATTGCGTAATATGTTAGAATATCTGGAGTTATTGGACCAAAATTGCTAGAAATTTAAGGACGAGATACAAAACAAAATAGAAGTATTGTTTCAGATTAGTATTGGATATTAGACAAGATTATATAAGAATATAATGCTCTTCAAATATCCTCATATAAACGGCATTAAGGTTGGGCAATATTTCATATACAATACACATAAAGAATGAAACAAACCCAGTCCAAAAATATGCACCACCAATCATTGGGAACATTTTTTTAATCTTTTCAAAATATGTCGAAAATGCGACAAACCTTTTTCCATGGTTCAAATTACAGGCTTCCTGATTAATTTTATTTAATACCAGATATTCTACCGCTAAACAACAGTACGCAGTATTGTTGTGTTCCGGTTTGGAGGGTGAGTGAGCCAGTGTAACAACAGGCACAAGGGACATAACATCTTAGTTCCCAAGGTTGGTGGCACATTGGCGGTGTAAGGAATAGTTAATATTTCTTACATCTTCATTGTCTATGGGTGATGGTGACCACTTACTATATGCTCGTCTGCCAACTTATACCATAAAAAATCGGTGCTTTGAAAAATACATGAATTTCTCGAAATCTATATAATGTGAAAGAGACTTTGTCTGTTGTTGCTCTTTCACGACAAAACCGCTGAACCGGATTTGTTGAAATTAGTAATGCAAATAAGTTATGGCAAATTGAACTCCAAGAAAGAACATTGGTACAATTTTTTGCCTAAACACTCTAAACGCCAGCGAAGCCTCGGGCTACTAATGGTATTTTATATTCTTGATCCTTAATTCAGTGTTGGAAACTTGATAAGGTATCAACTCCCACGCTGATGTCTCGCATTGTATTATTTATTACGCCTAAGTACTTTACCCAACTAGAAATCTTAGACAGATATAACTCCAGAAATCTAATAATGCGTGGAAAATGTAATGGGTTGTCAGATTTTTTTTTTAATATTCGGTCATATTAAATTCCGTCTATCTGAATACGCTTTTTTCCTTTAACATAAGTACGTTTGAAAAAATCCAAACGTGAATCATTGAGAGGGAGTGAGGAATGCGTTAATAAGTCTCAAAGGCATGTCCGAACAAGGGTTGTCACACGTCAGGGTTTCATCAATTTGTTTCTTAAAATGCTTTTAATTTCCCGTACATTATTATAATGATAATCTCATCTTTCTTACTTTCTAGTCGCAACCTTGACTGGACAATCTTTCAATTCTGTTTGAATAAAAAAAATATTAGTTATACATCAACTAAGAAAAGAAATAAGTCAAGCAAGATATCCTGAAATTTTCAATAATTATCGAATTATTATTTTTGTTTACAACTTTACAAATATGGTTCCTGATGGCGACAACCCTACATCGAACTTCAGTCCCCCATTCAAATACACATGAACAAGTGGCTGCAGTATTTTTGACGATCAAAGGCCAATTTTATATTCGAAGTTCGATTTTCCAGTTATTAAATATCTTTAATAAAGGAATACCTATCTAATAGATACAAAATTGGTTTCGTTTGTACTTTGTCGCAACGTAATATATTTCGGTATAAACTGATGCGGAGCTAATTACTTTGATGTCGGACTTTTACATAATTGTCATTATTTTCAACCGACTTCCAAAAGGAGGAGGTTATCAATTCGTCTGTATTTTTTTTTTTTTTTTTTTTTTTTTTTTTTTTTTTATGTTTGTTACCTCATAACTTTTCACTGGGTGGACCGATTTTGATAATTTTTTTTTTGTTTGAAAGGTAGTGCTTCCCGTGGGGTCCCATTTTTTTTATTTTTTTTTCCGATGATGGTATCCATGTGAAAACGACATAAGTCTTAAATTTGCATTATGTATATGCGCGACAAATAGGTGAAAAACTGAAAATCACGTTAACCAATTTTGATAATTCTTTTTTTATTATAAAATATATACTTCAAGGGTAATTTCGTGAAAGTTTGGTAAGGTTCTGAGCACAGGATCCATGACAAAGTAACGGAACGGAAGGGAACGGAACAATTCTGAGGAGCACGTTAGCGATACTCGGTCGAATCTTTTATTTATAGGTTATTTGGATAATTATTTGAAGTCACCTTCCGTAATGTGGTTATGTTTATGTAATTATCATAGTCGAATATTATAATCAACTAGCTACCCACCCCGGCTTCGCACGGGTGCAATACTGATACTAAATATACTACAGAATTTGTTTATATACGACATCACATCGCAAACTTCTAAAATTATCAGTGTTTCTTTACTATATTGTTCATGTATTATATACACAAACCTTCCCCTTGAATCACACTATCTTTTAAAAAAACCGCATCAAAATCCGTTGCGTAGATTTAAAGATATAGGGACAGAGAAAGCGACTTTGTTTTATACTATGTAGTAATGGAACTCCTATACGGCTCGCAGTTAGGGTGCGATATGGGGCAGAATTTCTTACTATCTTTAATCAAATTTTGTGTATGTGATGTGATGTCATATGATGTACGAAATATAGTTGGTCTTTTTCAAAGTTTTTTTGCTGAGTTCGATTACAGCTCTTTCGAGGGATCCTTGTAGTTTACGCCGCGTGACGTATTAAATCCGCATTTTCGAAAGTCTATTTTTGCTTTATTCGCAAGTTTCCTTTGAAATTGTCCTCGAAGTAGTTTCTGACTCATATAAACGGAACGTTTAATCTATCCATATTAAAAAAAATTAGTTAGTCAACATCAGCTTCACTTAAAATCAAAAAATAAATAAAATTTTAACAAAAAGAAAAACCGACTTCAAACAAAACACTATTTTAAAACAAATGAATATGCACGAAAAAGTAATAAAAATAATTGCGTATACAACATATTTTTTAGAGTCTTCCTAAGTTAAATGAAATGAAAAATATTGGACTACTTAAAAGTCGATTAACGATTATATCATGTAGTTATAATTATTGTTATATTTGGAGTCGGTGTCAGCCAATAAAACCCTACAGTATATCTATCAAAAAACAATACGAGAATACTTTAACAAATATGTTTTTTACAAATTACCTTTTACACAATAATATACTGGATCAATCAAAGGGCTCGTATCTTCTTTTGATTGTTGGGGCAAGGGCACCGTGGCTGACACCGGCTCCAAATATACCAATAACTATAACTACATGATATAATCGTTAATCGACTTTTAAGTAGTCCAATATTTTTCATTTCATTTAACTTAGGAAGACTCTAAAAAATATGTTGTATACGCAATTATTTTTATTACTTTTTCGTGCATATTCATTTGTTTTAAAATAGTGTTTTGTTTGAAGTCGGTTTTTCTTTTTGTTAAAATTTTATTTTCGTATGTATTTACTGTGGAACGGAGATATATAATGCGAATAAGAGCTGAGAGAACTGAAAATAGTCACGGAAGGGAGAAGCAATAGGCTTCACTTTTGTAATAGAAAGAGATAAGAGACATATCTCCACCTCTTTCACGCACACTTTTATAACAAAAATATTTAAACTTCATTTCTGTATGATATAAAGTAAGAGAAACTTCGTTCCAACCAGTTATCCCACGAGACCGTTCTTTATTTAAATATTTATTTTGCTTAGTTTTTTGACATGTTATATCTTAATCAAGAAAGTACACAAACCACTCATAAAAAGATGACGAAAGTCATTTACGAGATGATAAAAAAGGCATTACATTAATACATTTATAAAGGTCAGATGTTTTCGAAAGAATCGTATAAATGAAGGAACTAAATAAGCATATAGAAATGAAAGTTAATAATAGCTTAATAAGCCATGACCACGTGAAATAATGCCAAGAACGCCAAGAGACTAGAGGCTGCTTTAAGTCGTCGTCAAATTAATACTTTATTATATGATGCTTTGAGATAATTCTCATGTTTCAATAATGAAGGTAAAAATAGTAAAAAAACAACGAGCGGAACAACAAAAGGAAGACTCACTGGAGTTGTATTAGTCGTTTGTTCTCTAGTTTGTAGTATATCATTGCCAACCGGTAGTAGATTATTACCAGTCAAAAAGCATTTGTAACGCTTCAGTATTGAACTGGTCATAGGTCAGCGAATAAACGCCCAAAAAGGAAATTTCAAAAAAAGAACATTGAAATTGACATGACGGATAATTCGTTTTTTGAAACATATTTATCCAAAGATTTGAATTTCGAACAAGCTAATTAAGTTGGAGTAAAAAATAGATATATTTAAAATATTACGATTTCAAGAGATCACATCGCAATTTTCAATTGAATTTCGGCACAAAAAGCTGCATTATACGAAATCGATATTGTGACAGCAACGATATAGCCTTTGTGACTGTTGGATATTCAATAACGGCAGCCTGCATTTTAACTGCCTGGTTATAGCCGAGTATTGTTTACGACTTGGCACTTAACTGGTCGCATAAAATATTTGTTACTGCTACAACTATTAATGGTTCAAAAACAACTGGCACATTTTGGCTGGTGATGTTTAATATGCTTCTTAATTTAAAAATATCTCTTGAACGTGAATTTTGATTGATTATTAAATTACTTATTTCATTGTTCGAAATTTTGACGTTGCATTACGATTATACATTATTTTGATGCTATTAATTTCGTATCGTATACATATAATGAAATTGGAGTGTCTGTTTGTAATATTAAAATAGCCCTTTTTTACTCCATGCATATGTATGTATACAAGGTATATGTACCAAAACATTTGCTACAATTTTTTGTCTGTCTGTCTGTCTGTTCTCTGGCTAATCTCTGGAACGACTGGACCGATTTTGACGGGACTTACACTGGCAGATAACCGATATAATAAGGAGTAACTTTAGCTACAATATTTTTTTTGTTAAATTCGAAAAAACCGCGTACAAGTTCGCGGGCACAGCTAGTACTATATAATTGTTTTGATATTACTACGTCGACTAAATTAATTAGTTCAACTATAAACAAACACAAACGCCTGCATTAAAACTATTTGCAATGATTCCTGTGTTAATTGATTTTATTGACGATAATATTTGAATAGTGATAGAATTATGCGTTTGTGTTATCATTCGATTCTCGTACAGCTCTAATGAAACATAAACAATATTATGATTGAAAATCATAATATGCTTAAACTTAGAATACCAACACACCTTTCAACTATTGAAACACATATAATGCTACCACACACACATATCCACATCTGTGTTAACATGGGTGTAAATATCAATGATACGCTAATCTCTTATAAGCCGAGTTGTACAAAACTTTTAATCATTTCAATCTATATTTGATATTATAAACGTGAAAGGAACTCTGTCTGCCAAGACAAAATCGCTGAACCGATTTTGATGAAATTTGATATACCGAAATGTAATGCGAAGCCGCTACTCCTACTTTATAATAAATTTGAAGTAATTTAATCAAAGTAAAAAAAAGTAAAGTAACAGCCTGTAAATTAGCCACAGCTGGACTAAGGCCTCCTCTCCCATTGAGGAGAGGGTTTGGAACATATTCCATCACGCTGTTCCAATGTGGGTTGGTGGAATGCACATGTGGCAGAATTTCGATAAAATTAGACACATGCAGGTTTCCTTAAGTTGTTTTCCTTCAAGGCCGAGCACGAGATGAATTATAAACACAAATTAAGCACATATATATAGTGGTACTTGCCTGAATTTGAACCCGATATCATCGGTTGAGATGCACGAGCTCCAATCACTGGGCCAACTCAGCTCTTAGTAAGTTAATGCTATGTATAAATTATATATACATGGAAAATCCGTTTCAAGGCTATCAAAAATCGCGATAGACATTTTATCAATGGGCTTATAATTTAATTCATTACACGACCTTTCTTTTTATCCTGTTTGTCACACATTTATAGCCTCCAACCCTCATCTCCTGATTCAAGTCGCGGATTACATGCCATCGGTTGAAATTAATCCAAAATCACTTGACGACGTACGTAATAATATTACGATTTCCCGGAATAATCCTTCATACTTCTTCTTCATCGTCTTCAGATATTATTAATATACGAGCTGTGCCCGCGGCTTCGCGCTTGAATTTAACTTAAAAGTTATTTTTCACTTTATAGATTTAACTGTATCTTTTGAATTCTGTATTAGGCATGTTTTTGTGATATTATGGCGATGGTAGGAGGCACTCGCCGTGACGGCTGGGTGGTTGTGAGGGCTACACGCAGTACTGGACATTTGGTATGATAAATCCCAAGAAACGATATATGTAAATCAATTTTTATATCAAACTATTGACGACCAACCCTCAAGACGCAAGCAAATCTAGCTAGTTAATTCACAAATAACAAATCTTATAAAATGATTTCGAATTATAATGATAAATGAATAACTTGTTACATTAGAAACTCATTGAGTTTTAACTTAATAAATACTGTACAAAGGTAAGTATTTGGAATATGAAGCCTTATGGATTTTGTAAATTGGTATACGTTTTTCAATACAGGTTTGAGACAACATCACATACATTACTCTGATCCCAATGGAAGTAGCTGAAGCACTTGTGTTATGGAAATCAGAAGTAACGACGGTACCACAAACACCCAGACCCAAGACAACATAGAAAATTAATGGTAATCTACATCGACTCGGCCGGGAATCGAACCCGGGACCTCAGAGTGGCGTACCCATGAAAACCGGTGTACACACCACTCGATCACGGAGGTCGTCAAAATTGTAAGTGAGATAGATAGAAAACACTTTAGCTCCAAAGGTTGGTAGCACATTGGCGATGTACGCAATGATTAATATTTCGATGATGACATACCATGACCTAGCCGATTAATCAGTTCACAAACCTATTATGAAAGAGGAAAGTCAAAACAAAAGGCAAAATAAATTTCCAAATAATATACGCAGACAAATCTACGCCCCATCCTTGTGTTATTCGTTTAGAGATCTATTAAAGCAATATTATCATGGAACACGAGTCCAATATAGAAACTGTTAATATAGTCGCCGCCATTGTGAGCAACATATTGAGACTTGATTATTGACTATCATACAAATGAAGGAATACATCCATACACAAATCTGAAATAATTTCAGCCATTTTACGTTGATATATTTTTTATGGACGAGCATATGGACCACCTGATGGTAAGTGGTTACCATCACCCATAGACAATGACGCTCTATGAAATATTAACTATTCCTTACGTCGTCAATGTGCCACCAACCTTGGGAACTAAGATGTTATGTCCTTGTGCCTGTAGTTACACTGGCTCAGTCATCCTTCAAACCGGAACATAACAATTGTGAATACTGTTATTTGGCGGTAGAATAACTGATGAGTGGGTGTTACCTACCCAGACGGGCTTGCACAAAGCCCTACCATCAAGTATATATAGTATATTTAAACGTTAAGTAATAATCAGATAAATATGTTTGCTTATAATACACAGAATATTGATTTATTATTTGATTAATTTTATATACATCGTATAACTGATGTTGAAATGAAATTAAAACTAACAAATCTCCCGTCCTTCGCCCGATATTTTTGCTTATTGGTAATTTGAACTCAAGGTGTAATATTGTGTTTTAAGAAAGAATTGTTTCATTGTAATTTTAAGTTCGAAATATGTCTCCGTAACTGAAAGAAGTAACTGGCAATTTATTGTAAATTTTAGGCAGCATCTAGAATACTGTTGCCGAATTACGCAAGAGCATATTAATAAATAATCATTAACACTCTTTTGCCGTGGTCGCGCGTGAATATAGGACGAAAATTCTCCTTTTTCAATTTCGAACGTGCTTGGAAGCAATCAGCGCTGTCACAATCGTTATCCAGTCAAATTTAATATTTCCTTTATGATCCTTATTGCATAAACATTAAGAACTATATTTGTGAGATTCTTTGACTTCGACATTAACGTGTGTAACAGCGTTTGAGATGATTTGAAGCGTTACTGATTTAGCGTTTTAAATTCGCTTTTGATCTTTCGATAAAAGCCTCGTCTTGTTTTGAACGTGACATTAATGTTTCCACTGTTAGCGATGTATCGATTTTTTTTTATCTGGAAATATCTTCCGTCTCTTGTACCTATAGTTACACTGTCTCACTCAACCTTTAAACCGGAACATGACAGTACTGAGCATCACTGTTTGGTTTAAAATATCCGATGAGTTGGTGGTAGCTACCCCGATGGGCTTGTACAAAGCCCAACACCAAGAAAATCTTATATGCTCGTATCTCATAAAAGTAAAATATTATCATGATTCATAGTCTCAAAATTTGTTTCTTTAAATAATATTAATTGAACATTTCTATACTAAAGTACTTAATAAAATTGCGTACATAGTTTGATCAATGTTAGCATTTGTTAAGTCAAACTGCTCGGCAAATGGTTTCTCTTATTCTAAAAGGAAGGAAAGCTGTTCCATTGCCGGTTCATATGATAGAATTTCATTAAACACAATATGATTTCTTATATATAACTTTTAATCATAAAATGGACCGTCTAAAAAAAAAGTACCAATACACAAATCCCTAATAAAAATTGTTAAGATTTAAAAGAGAAAATCGTTGTAATGGAATATCATCCATCATTTAAAAGGGTTATAGTTATTAAAAAATAGATTTAAAATCTTCCCACCCACAGACAATTGGTACGTTTCGACACCACACTGTCCAATTAAGTTTACCAATACTGAGAGGTTTAGTTACTTAAAAGCCAGATCTTCTATTCGCAGAGTAATCTCATGATTATACTTAAAGAACTACCCAGTTCCAGCCTTATATCCGGTGCGACGGGATAACGGACTGGAACCCAAAATTGGGCAGAGCGTCGAGATACCGAGTCTCCTACCTGTTGTGCAGCATACCTTCTGTGCTGTTCTCTATGCATCATTACAGTCGATCGTCAATCGTCAGTCAGTGATTTCTATTATGGTTCAAATCAACTGGACTCCTGGGTCCAAAATGGCGACAAATATTTAGCCCGGTACTAAGATGGTAAAGGCTAGCCCTGGTAGTACCAGGAAAATAATTTCCAATTCTGACTTAGTTCGCACAAAAGTATTACCTAATAAACTAACTCTGATCATATAAATACCATTTCATTTATGAATTATAAACCGTAATAGTCGAATTTAATAGTAGAAACGAATATAAATTCATCGTAGTATAATGTTAATCTCCTTCCCTCGAACGAATCAGTAAAAGATTTATCCGTAACCGATGAATTAAATGAAATTCGGTCGCGTAATCTTTTAGGTGATTTTTAGCATGAACTTATCTATTTTTCATGTTATTTTGGAGATCATGTTATTTGAAATTTTTGTCAAGAAATTATCCATATCAGCACGGAGTTTGGGATTGCTCATATACCCTAGATAGAACGTAATACTATTATGCGCCCGAACTTTATCAGGTCGTATTGGATTTCCGTCCAATCGGATAATGAGAACGATTAATGAAGTATGCGTATGCCTCTCGTTTTTGCTCACACACACTTTCCTAGCATTCGATAAGACAAACCTTGGTGACCAAAATGGGACGCCATATTTGTTATATAAAAATGATCGGAATATTTCTATAATACACTGAGACCACTAATATAATATGACATAAGTCATAAAGTTTATCTGGCAGCTTTTTTTGACAATAATATTTCAAGGACAAATTCAATTGTTATCCAGTCGTATTTAATTAAAAATAATAAATATTTTTATTATACAGGTGGGTTGGCTCAGCTGTTGGTAATAGGGCAATGCCACAGGACAACCCACCTTTGGAACTAAAATTTTACGTCGTGCCCGGGACATCACTCACCCTTCAAACCGGACGACAGAAATTGTATTATATATAGCTGTTTTGAGGTAGAATATCTAAGATGACTGGGTGATACCTATCCTAGCTGACTTGCACAAAGTTCTACAATGTAAATATAAATGGAATAATTATTAAATTAAAAAAAACGGTTTCATTTCGGACCTTAACAATGAAATGAATGGTTCCTATTGGAGTAGCTACTCATATCTAAAATGAGTTATCTCACCTTGTTTTATCTCGAACTGAATACCTCACTCTTAAGTGACTTTGGATTGAAATAAACTAACCAATAGCTTGTTGATTGTCTGTTCATGAAAAACATAATCATTAAAAACAAGAAGAAAAGAAAAGAAGAAGAAAATTTCAAGCAACATAAACAAAACAGACGAATAATTATTATTTCACCTTCAAAGCTTCTAAAGGGTTTTAATTAAAAATTAAATAATTACAATTGGTCGAGAGTAGACAAATATCAATTAGCATGGACAATAAAAATAACGGAATTGGAACATCCGTTTTTCAAAGAGCTGATAACTGTAATTTGAATGTAAAAATAATCTGTACTTATAATTCAATTCATGTTCCGTAGTGAAATCATGAACACACACATCTGTTAATTGATATATGTGCATGTATTAACCCACACTGGAGCGTGTGGAACAAGTGCCAACCGATCTCTTTTCCTTTCATAGTTATCCTTCATCCAGCACTAGAAGATTTACATGTGTTACTCAAAAGGTCGTTTCCAAATTTGAAAAATAAACACTTATTCACAAAAATGAATCAGACACATGAAACTTTCGAAGACAAAACAAAAAGTTACTCACTCTGATCTACTTACCAAATAATCTAAGCAAATAATAGAAAAAGAAAAAAATACAAAATCCCTAAATGTACCAAGATACGGAAACCTCATTACATGGAACTGAAATCTCTATTTTTATTTGATCAACCAATTTTTGATATGTTCAAGAGATACCGACGGCAGTCTGTTTACATACAGTGATTACGTTTACTCGCTGAATATATGTAATGCAAATATCATTTGGATGTTTACTCAATATTTCGAGTTACTTATCGATATTTCTATGTACTTATTTTTATTTGAAAACGAGTTTAATGGCTTATATCACGGAGTATATCAACATGTTCGAAAATTTTTGCTCGCTAAAATTTTAAAGGAATTTCTACAGGATTTGTTTGATTGAACGGCGAGACAGGGATAAAAAAAATACTGTTTTTTGTTGCTCTTTATATTGATACTAGCTGTCACCCGTCTTCGCTCGCATTTTAGTGGGTTTTTTATCATGTGTTAGTCAAAAAAGTAGCCCATGCCTTCCTTGGAGTTCAAATTTGCTTCATACTAAATTTCATCAAAATCGGTTCATTGGTTTGGAAGTGAAAGAACGACAGACAGACAAAGAGACAGAGTTACTTTTACATTTATAATATAAAGTATAGATAATATAATAAATTGATGAATCTAAAACACTATCATACATTATTTGTGGAAAAAAAACAAATCAAATTAAATTATTTAGAATAGACGGGCATTTCGTTTTTTCGGGCAAACAAATTTAAAATATTATTTGGAAATTTCATATACAATAACAAAACTGTAATATATTACTAAGTAAACTGCTACTTTGTATAATATTGCTTATTACAGAAAGTAACAATTTAATGAAAATATATCCACATCAGTACACTTATAACATGGATAGTACACAAGTTACTATACTAAAAGCAAGAATAAGTACACTTTCGAATTTACCTAATGGATAATGATAAAACCACAGATCCTAATAGTTCAAATCTCTGGTAAGGTCAATAAAAGTTATTACGTTCTTCCGCCGAAAATTTCTCTGTATCATCCAAAACTCTGGAACATGCCATTGTTTACACTCCTATACTGTAGACAACATGTAAAGTCTTTGGTCAGGTGCCTTAACTCGTCTTATTTGCCGACCCATTGGATTGTCGGCTTAAGGGAATGGAGTTGGCCTGTATTTATTCAAACACTTGTGCACTATAATATGTCTTGCGTAATTGGCTAGCCGCAATAACTGAAATCGGACAGGAGGAAACATTTTAATTAAAAGACGATCATTTACTTGTAAAGATATTAATAGTGAAGATAATATACCTGAAGGTGAGGATAATTAAAATGTATATATACTCTGTGACAACCATGAATATCCAAATCAGGAAAACGTGATAACAAATCACGGAATCATTAAAAGTTTCGATCTGAGTTAAAGTTGATTAGAAACAAAACAATGTTACATAAATAAGACGTTAGCTTAGAAATCAGAACAGATTTCTGTTTCATTTATATAAATACAATAATAGATAGACAACTATTGTATGTTTCGTTTCATAATTCAGATTTACAAAGTAAACAGCAGCTTCCTTTGACCTGATACAGCGAGGATGTAGCACGATTTATGTTTACATTGAAATATTCGACCAACAGTTATGAGCTGAAGTTAGCTAAGAAACGTTACGAGTGAAGTTAGCCGCGAGCTCTCACCAAAAACGTTTGTGAACACGCAAGTTCTCTTGGCGCGGCAAAACCGAGTTTCAAAGTCTTGGTAAAGCTGATATTAGGGGCCTGGTACACCAAAAGATAAGGAAACTCACTAATGTGATATTGATCTAATCTATTTACAACGAGGCTGAGCTTGAACTATGAATCAACACTCAGGGGCTTGTAGTTTTAGTATAACATTTGTGTAACAACAGAACTATTTCAACTCCATATAATGAAAAGCACATTCAAATCAGGTCAATAGCACTCGAGATGATCATGGACATTGAAGATATATTATTATCTCTCAAAACATCCATTGAGGATGTGTGTTTGTATCTTGAACATATTGTAAAAATAATATTTATTCATGAATTATGACATTATATCCAAATAAATAATCAAAGATTTTCCAATTACCATGAAAATAAAACGAAATAATTTATACGGACTATAAAGATGCCAAATGTAATTTTTTATAGATATGAGTAAACCATACTACAATGTACTCATTTTATATATACAGTACTAATGTACAGGTAATATGTAAGCGCTGTTTATATTTATGACTTAAAATCATTAAGCCATATTGCTATTCACTGAACTTTAAGCTGCTAATTCTTTGAATACTAATGAATAACTGATTCATAACCAGCAATATACGTTCAAAGTCCTATCACCAATAAAATCGTTTTATAACAAGATTCATTACGTTGCACGCATACATGCTCGTAGTATTCGTAGTGTACCTAGAACCTAAGTTGCCAAGTCAGGAGAAATTGCAAGGGCAATTTGTTATGATTTAAGGCAAAGACGCTCGAAGTTCGCAACTCGAGAGTGCAGCTGAAAACGACGACAGCTATTTATCGACTTCTTGGTCTAATTTAACAACTTTGATGTTGCTCATTCCGTGAGTACCTCGACTTGAATTGCTGAACTTAAATGTTTTTGTGTGTAATCATATTTTGGTATCGAACTAGCATTAATAGCATAATTGTATTATCATTGTCTATAAAACTGCTTTATTTTTTTAACGTATGCTATGTACATTTAACTTTATTGACATAATAATTAATACCAATTCATGCTTAAATAGATATAAATATGAATTTAAAATAGTTACTGTAACAATCTTGACCGCGTGGAACGTTGTATGTTTTAGCGGAAAGTAGCAATTCTTAATATATTGCATTCCATTCCGTTCCGGTATATAAAATGAATAAACTAGTGTAATTACAGGTACAAGGGACGAAACATCTTAGAATACCTTTGTTTAGGCATACTAACCTGGCACGTGTTTCTCGTGGCTTAGATAAGCGATAAATCAAGTATGTGATAATTGAGATGATTCTAATAATCTGTTCGTACTTTTGAAATAATGACGTCACTTTAAAATATATATGGTCGTCAAATATATCAATTGCCATTTTTTCAATCCACGCTGTAATTAAACTTGACTGTAGTTTTTGGTCTAGCAATTTTCAACGTGACTAGTTTTCAAGATTATCAAATAATATTTGAAACACATCTGGCGAAGCGCAGAACGAAACCATCTACTAATAATCAATTAACAAAATTTAATAAGCTGAACAACTACTACGTAACCGCAACACGCGTTGGCAAAGTTTACACTTTGCTCACTTCCTTAGGCATTCTAGGCGCTTGGACATTTTACATACAATCTCAAAATATTTACGAATATATGACTTTGTATGCACAGGAATTTCATTTATTAAAAAGCCTCCGTCTCCCGTCACTAGTGCAATAAGATTATATACACAATTTTTAGATAGAAGAAAAGATACAAACAGAAAAGTTTTTCTTTTATAATAACAAAAGCCTGTAAATTTCCCACTGCAGAGCTAAGGTCTCCTTTCCCTTTGAGTTCTCCTCAAGGTTTGGAGCATATTTCATCACGCTGGTCCATTGCGGGTTGGTTGATTGATATCTTGAATTATAGACACAAATTAAGCACTTGACAATTTAGTGGTGCTTGCCTGGGTTTTAATCTGAAATCGGTTAAGATGTACGCGTTCTAATCTCTGGGCAATCTTGTATAAGTTGGATATATTAAAGAAGAGAGAAGCTTGATAGATACATTTGCATTAAATTCGAGAATACCTAAAGATACATTATATACTATGTACTACATACGAGTGCTGATGCCTTCAATAGATGGAAGCAATTGAGAAAAATATTTGAATCAGATTTTACAACACGTTCGAAGATACGAATCTATTCTTCATTTCCGTGTGACACATTTTGAAAGACGGCATAGCATGAAAGTGCCACTTACAAGCAAAATTTAGCGCGAGAGAAACCGCTACGAAGTGCTTGTATATAATATGTAACTACTCAAATGTCAATAGCTAATCAAAAGCCACGCTACAAGTAAGTAATCAGGCTTGAGGCTACTAATGAGCAAGTTGAGCTGCGGTTTGGGTAGAGACCTATTTATTTTATACTTAAGAATCTAGCGTTGAAGAATCAATAGAAGTCAATTAAGTATTTCGTACATTTTATAAAGTACCCGAATACTTGAAACCGACGTCTCAGCCATGAGACAGAAAAGGAGTCTGAGCTTCAAATGTTAAGAACATTTTGAATGTGAAAAAAGGTGAAATCTTTTTAGCTTTAATAGGCTATCAAAATAATCGTGATTGAAATTTTATAATTTGACAATTTAATTTGACATAATCTTTCGCTAAGTTTGAGCTAATCTCATGTTTGTCAAAATCAGGTACACTAAATGCTGAGCAATGATTGGTCGTCTATGACGTCATCAATTACCATCGACCAATTACCATTATAAATTTTTCAGAAACGTGATAGAGAATAAAATTGAAAGTATTTATGATTGGAGCATTTTTTGTGCTGCAAACACATCGAATACATGAGAGGTTTACCATTCAGCAGTACTGTTATTGTATTCTGGCTCGAAGGAACTATAGGCACAAGAGATATAACATAGTTGCCAAGGTTGGTGTCGTATTGCCAATTACCAAAAGTTGGCTCAATTGCATTCCAAAACTGCTATAGAGCAAAAAACCACATAATATACTACCTCCTTTATTTCAACTGAACGATAATGTTATATGGAACTATTGACATCAAGTCCCACAAGCCAGGCCTCTTAATAGGAACATAAACGAAGTTTGCAGTTCCTTGGTACAGTGCTTTCACGCCGTAACAAGTTAGAACTCGACAGAAACTTGGTGAAAGTGTGAAAAACTATATCTGCGTTCCCCTTTGACAACTTCCATGGAATATAATGGGTTCTGTTCCTTTATTTAATCGAAATATTCGTTTGTTTCTGATTAATGTTGCTTCTCTCGTTCCTGGTTTTAGTTGATATCATTTGTCAAATATGTACATTTTATCAATATTTTCTGTAATTAATAAATTTGGGAATGAGATGATCGCCTCCAGGCTGTTTCGAATAACAAGAATATGTTTATTACTGTATATTGTAAATTGACATTATAAAAAAAAGGCCCCGCTGAGTTTCTTTCGCCGGTTCTTCTCAGGTCTGATGTATGTATTATATTCCGAACCGGTGGTACATTTTCGACAATTAATAAGAAAGTGTAAACACTTCTATTGTGAAAAAAAAATAATCAATAATTTATTAAAGTTTGGGTTTTTCGTGGAGTATAATTGGTATATAATCAGTTCCTCTTTTATTGAATAGTCATGTTTACATCTATACTTATAATAAATCTGTAGGGATGTCAATTCATGAAATATTTTTCCAAAATAACTATCAGAGGTTGAAAAGGGGTCGATACTGATGGCAAAAATGCAATCAGTAAAATTTTTGTCTGTCTGTCTGTCCGTATAACCGTTATAGAAACAAAAACTACTCGACGGATTTTAACGAAACTTGGTACAATTATTTTTCATACTCCTGAGCTAGGTTATAGTGTACTTTTCATCACACTACAATCAATAGGAGTAGAGCAGTGAAGGGAAATGTCGGGAAAACGGTAGAAGTTACTCCATATTTTAAACTTCAGTCGCGTGTACAACCTTATTGGTTAAAGCTACATAGAATTTTTGTATTACAGAAATGTTCTCCTTAAAATTATATAAAAAATATCCCATGACAGCCTTTGTATATCTTTTATGATTGACTCACAATAACACGTGTCACTCCCAATAGCTTAGTAGTTCGAAGCTTTCTGATTATATTTGTCTATTCCTGCGTTTATAACAATCTCAGTCATCCCAAATTAAAAAAGTTAACAGTATTAACTATTCCATAAAAATCAAGCATAGAAATCGGTATAGAAACACCAAAGTTATACATGGAATACGCTAATAATAAAGCTATCGCACGTGAATACTAAATCTATACTACTATAATCTCTATGTCTGTACACTTATTTTTGTCGTAATTCGTCATAGGTATTCTTTTTATGATTGACTGACATAATTTTTACCATTTTTGACAGTTTTGTCTGTCTGTATGTTCTGCTATAATTCGAGAAAGATGCACCGATCTTTATAAAAATTGGTATACAGGAAAACATGTGCTTGCGAAAATGTGTGTGTGTGGCATCGATAAACTCAGAAACTATTTGATCGATCATTAAGATTAAACGAATAAAGAGATTATGCTATCCCCATTGATGTAACTCGCCACCTGCGATATAAATATATCTACACCGTTCAACCGAATGTCATGAAAATGAGTACGTACATGTATTTTTTCACGGAGAAAGTGATTATTTCATCATTAAACAGATGGCACTTACGAGTATCACGATGCATTTCTATGCCAATCAACTGATAAGTATAAAATATGAAATAAAAAATGCAAATCATTGATCATTATTGAATCAATTAATTTATATAAATAGAAACCACCATGCCATTGAAGAAACAAAAGATCGGAATATCAACAATATATGCGCAGCGTCATCCAAAACAGCAACGGAAACAACACATTAACAAGAAATACTTTTAGAAACAAATAGAATCCGAATTTCTACTTTGAGAGTTGTCAAAACAGTCAACGTAATGATCAAGTTCCAGATCTTCGAACAAGCATCTTCATCAAGAGATACTGAAAAACCTGACGAGCGAGCCCAACGAATGAATGATCAACGATTAAAATAGACTAAGTCAAGAACTAGAACCAATCTCAATAAATCCCGATGTGATCATTGGTTCAATAAATGTAGTATGCCCATATTGTCACGCTATGATGTTTAAAATAAACTGCTGGTATAGTGCTACTCCACTGGCAAAATGTATTTACCACAACTGGCTGAACCACCAGAACCTCTTCGTATTTACGTTACGGGAACTACTGAGGAGTCTGAAGATTTCTTTCAGCATATTAGAAATTACAATTCTTGCTTTGAAATGACATCATTTGGAGCAACAAATATTGTACAATACAATAATTTCGGGTCTACGTTTAAAGTGTATCATAATACATATATGATTGGTTCACTTCTTTCGGTATCTAAATAATATCTCTAGTTTCTGGACATTTATTCCATGGACAACGTAGAAAAAGATTGATCTTCGATGCATGTTCAGTACCACAACTAATGGAGAAATCATCGCTAAATTTAGGATTATGCTTTATGAAAATAAATGTTTAATTAATTATAATTGATGAAACAATAAATGATTCAAAGTCATTATCGATGCAGATAGAACGCCATTGAATGCAAAGCATGAAAGGAGTTTTAATGGTACCGTAGCTCCTGAAGTCACAACTGTAGTTGTCGGTACAGAAATTACAAAACGAGGTATTGTTATCACTAAGCGACATAAAATAAATCAAGATAAAAACAATCAAGGTGTCGCTGAAACACATCAAACGTATGACAATTATTACGATTATCCAATTATGTTTATGCGAGCAGAAGATGGATATCATCTCGGACTGTATCAAAATATTCTCACGACAGGCTCTGTGACATCGAAGAGTTAGTTGTATGGATTTTTTGCGTATCGTATAATGATTAGTGATAATCAATCTAACCATATTCTGAAGTGTCGTCAACTGTTTTAACAATTCATTTTTGACATGTACGCTATGGTCGAGAACGAACGACTAAACTACATTCGATACAACCAATCAAATCTCTGAGCCAAAGAGTACATTTATTTACGAGATACAATATCGAATGATAAAGTAGCTGCTGATATTGGACAAAGATCTTCGTACAGTGGAAGTCCAAGACATATGCACGAATATGCAGAATCGGATTTAAAGGCCTGGAGGCCCTGGGGCCACTAAGCACTGGAGGCCCTAGACCAACAGGAGCGTGGAGATCCTAATAATTATATGACGGATTAGCTTAAACTTTTATTAATTTGAATCAGTAAGTATTTCTTGACTGGTATCGGTAACTTTTAAAATATTAAGTAGTAAGATTATTATAATTTGACTATATCTCGGTATTTGTTAACTCACTGAAAACTTTTGTGGCCCCCACTTATGTGGAGGCCCCAGGGTAGTTGCCCCGGTTGCCTTTCCCTAAATCCGGCCCTGCGAATATGCTCAGGATGCTTTGACGTACGTTCGCAAGTATTGACAAGGTTGTAAATGTAATAACATCGATATTCGATAGAACCGGATAAAAGAGGACGTGTTGGTTTGATTGCATCAACTTTTACAGACTATAGAAATATAATTAAAAATTTCATCGTACCTATATAACATCGTATCAGTTTATGGGTGTTATGACCAATCTGAAGCCTATCGAGAACGTCATTGAAGAAGATGAAATAGATGACGAATATTATATTTTTTTTTTAAGAAATTTTTAGATCTCGCATTTTTTTCTCTTTATTTGTTTCTTTATTATTTGTACATTGTTGATGATCAGTAATGAATTACAAAACAAAAAATTAAAAAAATATTTTTCTGCGACTAATGCCGAAGCGGGCGGGTATAGCTAGTAGTAAATAATAAAGTTGCTTCCTAAAAGTTGCACCCTATTTTTATAGTACTCATCAGATTTTATGCGATGTGTAAATATATTGATTCAAGGGAAAAGCTATGATTTTCAACTCTTTCTTTTTGTATCCGTTCTTCAATTTTGTATCGTAATTATGATGCCTCGACAAGTCGTTAGAGTCTAATAATAGAGGCCTTGTTTTATAAAAATATATATTAACCTTAATTTAACAAAGACAAGAATTATTACTTTTTTTTGTTTCCTGAGAAGTAATGAAAATTACTAATATTCCTATGGAACTCTCTAATTAAGTTTTTAGCTTTTACTAATGGTTGATAATACTTCTAGAAGGCAGGATCGAACCTGCGACTTTTAAATCGCAAGGCATCTAAATTACTGTATTGTGCTATTTCTCTTGCAGCTACTGAGATTTTCATTTTCAAATACCAAATAATTCTTTGACTCAACCCGGGAATGGAACTCAAGACTCGAGATTTGTCTCTTATAGACTACTAAACCTAGTAAGCAGTCAAATTATCAGCCAATTCGAAATAAAAGTATTTTTTTTAATGGTCGTATTAAAATTGAAAATTCAAGGAAAAAAATGCTCAGATCAGGGAACACGTGTAAGGCTTAAGCGTAATTTAATGAACGGGAATCTAAAAAAACGATCTAATTAGCTTCTGGACCCACGATTTGCCGCCGTCGCTTTTAATAAACGATTTCGTCTCACTGACAAACCTTCCGCAATTCCGAGACTGCTTTTTGTGATGTAACGGCAAATTAAAGGATTTTTAAAAGCTTTAGGAAAAAGTCTATTACATATTTGATAATTAGATTTGATTTTTTTGAGTGTTATTGTTTATTGACCTAATTTTTTAATCATATTTATTATTCGTTTAAAAATTATTATATTTTTTATAAAAAAAAGTATGACAGTTCCATGAAGGTTCACAAAAAATCTAACAAAAAAGAAATAAATACACATGTACGAAAGATACTGTAAGTATTTAATGTACGAAAAAAAATTTTTCTTCATGGTAAAATTCGATTTCGAAATAATAAGGTATTAAAGATTTCGGTTTCACCGATTTCGGATTTTCGGCATTTGTTGCCGAAAATGGCACATCTAATTATTATTCTAATATCAAGGGAGCAATTAAGGAAGACCTGACATCTACGCAGGACATATTATATCGTAGTGTGTCCAAACACAGGAGCACTCTTTATTGTCTCCCTCTCATCATCTGATGGGATGGCAAATCAGACACTACCGGAAAAAGTTTAGGTGCAGGATTTAAGGCCATCCAAGGCACAACAGGACTCAACAAAAATACACATCAAACTTCCAGACTCTGGGGATTGATAGTTTAGGCAGAAAACCCAAATCGCCACGCAAGATCTGCGGCCTTAAATCAAGCACTAAACCAACGAGGCATGAAGAATAATAAATAATATTAGACTTTCTAAGAATGATGAGATCTTTAAAGTTAATAAAAATCAAGTTACTTCAAATAAAATTTTCAGATTGCGTACATGTAGTTCGTTATTGGTGTATATCGTTGCCATTTCACAAAATTCAATACGAATTCAATAGAGCACTCGCGTTCAAAGACCTTCGATGTATTTCAAAGAATTAGTCGAGACATATCGTTTGACGAATAGTATTACAGGTTGTGCTAATATCGTTCGAAGGTTCGGAGTTTATTCCACAACGATTGTTTTATTCGGGAGATTTGCATCCATTACAGTCTTCTCAAGGCGTTTTTCTTCACCGCTGAATTAAATTATGAACAGAAATTAAGCATGGGAAAATTTAGTAGTGCAAAAAATATTCAACCGTCTACAATTAAAATGTTCTTATGTTTGTTGTATATGATCACTTACCATCGCAGGGAAGCAAAGCATAATAATATTTATTTATATCGGATACGATTCCGATTATGCACGATTACTTGTCGATTCGATTGTGATAAAGTGACAATTCTTTATCGAATTATTGTCCAGGTTCTTTGACTACGCCCGTCGCGAATGCGTTGGGTGTTCGTACAAATATTATATGAGCGGTCGAAGTAGCTGTCAGCCTATTAATTTGTTTTAAAGTTTTCGCACTCAAATTGTTTAAAAACGCCTTTATTATTATATTCTTTATTCAAGTAGGCTCTTTAAAACTGATATCAATCGTCATGTTAGAGTGTTTAATTAAATGTGAATCATCGCCCGTTCGTAAAGAAGATTCCTCTGAGAAGAACCGGCAAAAATCTTAAAAGTTACTATTCTCCAGAATTTTAAATACAGAATATATCAGTAAAGAACAAGTATTTTTTTATATATATACTGCCTTGAAATCAATAAATGCTAAGTCCACGCACGGATACACTTTAAAATGACGTTAAAGTTACAGCGTAGAAGGAAGGATATTCTTTACAAACTTTGCTTTTTTTATTCTATTGGTTATCGGGCGAGTGTATGGACCACCTGATGGTAAGTGGTCACCACCGATCACAGACAATGTTGTTGTAAGAAACATTAACCATTTCTTTCATCGCCACCAACCTTGAGAACTAAGATGATATGTCCCTTGCCTTATGCCTGATGTTATATTCACCCTTCAAACCGGAACACAACAATACCGAGTGACTGTTGTTTGACGATAGAATATCTGATGAGTGGCTGGTACCTAATCAGACGGGCTGCACAAAGCTCTACCACCATATCATTTGGCATTATATTCAAGTTAAAAGCAGTGGTTATAATAGTATACGCAAAGGTTACTCAAAATCAAAAATCAAAATAAACTTTATTCAAGTAGGCTTTTATAAGCACTTTTGAATCGTCATTTTACAATTAAGTGAAGCTACCACCGGTTCGGAAAGTAGATTCTACCGAGAAGAACCGGCAAGAAACTCAGTAGTTACTCTTTTTTAATATTTAAAAAATACAACGTCATGTTAATTAAATACAATTATTTCAATTAATGTATCCTGCTTGGAAGTCAACAGGTATTAACTCCACGCTTTTTTATCATCTACAAAATCTTGTATCGAATAGTATGCTTTTTCTACCAATGTATTTTTAACAAACGATTTGAATTTACTAAACGGCAAAGTTAAAAATTTCTGCGGAATTTTATTATAGAAACGGATACCTTGCCCCAAGAAGGATCCATTGACTTTGCGGAGTCGGAAACTTGGCGTTATAAGTTTATCCTTACTTCTAGTGCATATACAATGATTATCACTGATTTTATCAAAGTGATCAATGTTACTGTGAATATACATGATATTGTTGTAAATATATTGCGACGCAACAGTAAGTATTCCTATTCTGTTAAAAACATCCCGAAGAGAGTCTCTAGCTCCAAGATTATAAATAAACCGAATTGCTCTCTTTTGTAAAATAAAGACAGATTCAATATCTACAGCGTTACCCCAAAGTAATATGCCATATGACATAATACTGTGAAAATAACCAAAATAAACTAAACGAGCGGTATCAATATCAGTTAGTTGTCTAACTTTTCTAACCGCGTATGTTGCGGAGCTGAGTCTTCCTGTTAGGGATGATAAATGAGAGGTCCACTGAAGTCTGGAATCTAATTCTATTCCTAAAAACACCGTAGTATCAGCTACTTCAAGACGGTCACCATTTAAAGATATATTATAATTTTGCTTGCTAACATTAGGTAGGGTAAAAACTACACATTTTGTTTTTTGAGCATTCAAAACTAAATTATTTACTGTAAACCAATTGTGTATCTGTGATAATGCACCGTTCACATCGTCATAGTCATTTTTTTTCCTGTCAACCTTAAAAATCAGCGAAGTATCGTCAGCAAACAACACTATATCACAAATACCCTTAACATAGAAAGGAAGATCATTTATATATACTAGGAATAGAAAGGGACCCAAAATTGAACCTTGTGGAACTCCCATTTTTAACGTAGATCCAGAAGACTTTATTCCATTAATGAAAACTTGCTGGATTCTTTGACTTAAATATGAAGCGATGAGATCAAGAGCTTTACCTTTAACACCGTAATATTTGAGCTTATAAAGAAGCGTTTCGTGTTCTACACAATCGAATGCTTTAGATAAATCACAGAATACTCCAATAGCGTTCTGTGATTTCTCCCAAGCATCGTAAATATGTTTGAGAAGCGCAATTCCCGCATCAGTTGTCGAGCGACCTCTTCTAAAACCGAATTGCTCACCATGAAAAATAGCATTTGTACCGAAATGGACGAGAAGTTGATTTAAAATAATTTTTTCGAAAATTTTACTTAAAGATGGGAGTATTGAAATAGGCCTGTAATTACCGGGATCGCTTCTGTTTCCAGTTTTAAAAAGTGGTAAAACTTTACTACATTTTAACAAGTTAGGAAATGATCCCGTGTCCAAACTCTTGTTAAAAATTACTGCTATATACGGAGCAATATCGTATATGATGTTATTAAAAAATTTTACCGAAATGCCCCATATGTCGTTAGTTTTTTTAATATTTATAGTTTTAAATACTTTTATGACATCTATTGCAGAAACCGTTTCAAATGAAAAATCAATAACGCATTTAGAAACACTATTATTTAATAACCTAGCTGCATTTGATGTAGATGATTTTAAATGAAATGTTATTTTATGGGGTACTTTATCAAAAAATGATTCAAATAAATTAGCAACCTCTAACTCAGAACTCGTGTATCTACTACCTGTGTTCAATTCTATTGGTATCATTTCCTTTTTGTGTTTTCCACTAACACTACTAATAACATCCCATGTGGCTTTAATTCTATTATATTTAATTTAATTAAAAAAAAAAGTTAGGTATTAGTTTGTAAATTTCCCACTGCTGGGATAAGGCCTCCTCTTCCATTAAGGAGAAAACTTGGAACATATTCCACCACGCTGTTCTAATGCAGGTTGGTGGAATGCACATGTGGCAGAATGTCGATAAAATTAGACACATCAGGTTTTCTCAGGATGTTTTCCTTCACCGCCGAGCACGAGATGAATTATAAACACAAATTAAGCACATATACATATATATTGGTGCTTGCCTGTGTTTGAACTCTGCGTTCTAACGACTGGGCCATCTCAGCTCAATTTATTGTGCCTTCCCAAAAATATATATTTGAATGCAACTAAACACTGTTTATTATTTGGATCGCTTTAAACAGAATAAACCTTGTTCATAGTCAGTCAAAACTGGTGGGTGGTTGGTCCAAAGAAACTGAGTGCTCTATATATCAAGGTTAAAAAATAAATGAAAAGATTTAGAATAAATACAAATTCAACAAAAGCAGTTTTAGCGAATACGATTCCGAGAAAAATAACCTGTTTACTGAAGCAGTTGAGAAAATAAATTCAGTGAATGTGGAATTTAAAAGACTTGGCCAGAGAGAGACGTCGCTATACAAATCTAGTGAGCGTGAAAGAGATAATATACGAAGGCACTCGTAAGTTAAACTTACTGTAATGTAGGTATAAAAATAATTAAGATTAATATGATATAGTTTCGGGCTCACTTAAATTCTGATGAATTTAGTCCGAACTAGTCTATGAAAAGTTAGTCAAATTTATTTACCACTATTTATAGTACTAAAAGGGTACAAAAAATTAAACATTTCATTGATATTATACTGACATATTCAATCGGAATAGCACAAAAATATTACAGATATTTGAACACTTTACCTCATTATCTCTACTGGTGGGTTAAATGTTTACACTTAGAATTGTAATGGCAAACTCAAACGCCAGTTTTCTTGTAATCATTTCTCGCTGTCGTGATGTGTGCTATATAGTTTTGGTAGTCTTGATTTAGATGCAAAAAACTGCTTTGATCATCTGAAAATTTGTTAAAAATAGTAGCTCAAGAGCAATAATGGATTTTGACAATATGATCTTGTATATTGCTTCATCAACAAAATTTTGGACAGTCAATACAAATAAATCTTGTAAATTAGTAAAAGTTGCATTCTGCTTGGTTTATGCTTGGCTGATTCGGATTTCTTAGTTGGACCAAATATTTGGCTTATTCAAAAACAATGTATAGATGTCTTCCACGCATAGACTGGACCTGTACGCAATTCAAATATACCAAAGTCGCAACAGTAGTGGCCTTCTGATTGAACCAAGCGTGGCCAATACGAATGTTGGTCGTATTTTCACGCTTCACCCGTGTTAGTTACACGGGTGAAGCCAAATACCAAACCAACAACCAGACCAACATTCTTGAAAAGTAGATTGGATTTATGTTTTATTTTATCCAATGGTACCATTGGATAAAATATGGTGCTCGTAATGTAAACATGTAAACACGATTTCCAAAATGTCGTAATAACCATACGTGTTTGTATGTTGACTGTAACATTTAGCATTCAGCAGTTTCGCGAATCAGATAAAATAACTCTATCAAATAAAAACGTTGTAACCTACCGGACAATAGATATTCAAAATTTCAATCAGTTTTTTATATTTATCAACTATAAATATTAAAATTGGCCAACGGATTAACGATATTTAAACATTGTTAGCGAACGTGTTATATAAATTTTTATTTTTAGCGCAGTTTTCTGCAAGTTTGAGTTTTGCAAATGGTGTCTGTCATCCTACACGGAGAAATGTGGGTTATCTTTTATACGCAAAAGCCAGGCTCTTTGTGTACGCTAGACGCCAAGTGACTTCTATGGAGGACGCTTGTTTGGTTATAAAAGATCTTTTAATATTTGGCATCGTTGGAACTGCCGATTTAAAGTTTTCGTCGTCCACCACAACTTTTAACTTGTATTACTTTATTTTGTTTTGAATAAAAAGGATTTATTGCCTTTCATGATATACGTATATACTTCCTTTATCAGTTCTTTGCTTGTTTCTTTTCTTTTCAATTTCCTAAATATTTTGACATTAATTTACTTATGTATAAAGATTTAAAGTCACTTGATTGTAAATTCAATTTTTCGTCATAGCCTGTTTTGCATTTACTACATGTAACAGTTTCGCCTGTACATTCCAGTTTTAAGCGATAAAGTAATTAATGGCGCTTCGAACTTAAACCATAATTTCCCGCCAGGATATTCTATTTTAGGGATTTACAATCACAACGAATAGAAGTAAAGCCGTCTTGATATTTGACATTTAACATTATAATGTGAACTATTTTAGTCAACCTGTATTATACAAATGATGGTTTTGCTTGATTTATATTAATATTTGGTCTTAATTCCACTTTTTTTTTTCCCATCCTCATTCCATAAAACTGATATACTTCGATCGTATTTTTTGTTTGTATATAAATTTTATTCAATTTTTTCCATTTTAAGCGAAATATTTTCATGATTCATAAAACAAAATGAAATGCATTTTAATAAAAATGCAAAATAACTGAGACTGTCCCTTGAATCGCATCAAGCGATACACAATCTCGTTTAAGACATGGTCGGGTAATTTTTTTAAATAAAATATAAGAAACGACGAATAGAATATCAAATCGTTTTGGTTATAATTACTGTCGTATAAATTACTAAAGACCGAACCCGGCTTTGGAAGGGTGCAATTTGTTAAAAAGGAAAGGTATATTTTTTCTGTCAACTCGGACAGGACACAGAATTTTTGATTTTCCAGAAATACATTAAACAGTCTTCGTAAATAGGAGTGTGTTTTTTTTATTTTTGATAGAAGAATACAAACGAACTGATATTTTTTAATTACAAAAGTCATTTGCATTCTACACTGAGATATGGAATAAATTATTGCTTTAAATTTTCATTCTGTCTGAGGTATTTTCTAGTTGCTTTTATTAATATTTTCTTCTCGAGTTAGATGCGACTTTATTTATGGCAATGTCTATATTAAGTGATGCTATCTCTTGAAAATTAATTTAAAAGTATTATTTTAAACGTTAGTCGTAAAAAATAAACAAAAATCTCCGCAGGATATGTCTTCATACATTCATTAGGGCTTGATTCTGATTCGTCTATGTGATTACCGACTAACTATTTATTATATGACATAACACTAATACTTTGTTTAGATTGCTATACAATAATTAATATCTGTATTGTATTTACAGGCACAAAGGTCTAGTGAGTGAAGACAACAGATATGGATTATACTCCGATACCAATAAAGGGCCAATCACGTCAATGAAAGAGAACCGGAAAAATACAATAACAGCTCGTAACTTCTGAGCAAAATCCACTTTTCCTGTTAAGTAGGAACTTATTCTGACACACTGTTACACTTCAGGTTACTGGTATTACGAGCGGCTAAATGTTTACCCGTATGTAAAGCTTCAGGAAATTATAATTATAAGTTCAGTGTGTGATAATACATTACCGTTAGTTCAGATATTATCCTGTAATATATAGGCTAAGTGTTGTAACCTTCGTACTTAAATGAAGGCAAATTAAGTCAAAAATCTTACGTTTATTTTTACTTTTATTATAGTATAATTAAGGCAAATGGGCTACACCAACATCGCCGATAGACTGTGATGCTGTAAATATAAAGCGTTGCTTACATCGCCAATGTGTAATCAATCTCAGAGACTAAGATGTTATATCCCAATGCTTACAGCTAAACTGGCTTACCCTTCTTCACCAAAAACCTTAACCAGAGCACAAAAATACTAAGTATTGAAGACAAAGAAAGAAGCATCACCATTAATATAGTATTTGTATTCAAAACTTCCGCAGAAAGCACAATCAATGCTTTCACGTTCTTTATCTTAACATATGATGTAAAAAGTAACAAAGCCAAAATATATTATTGTAAAAACGTACGAGTATTCATATGTCCGTGTCATGCATCATGTTAAAACAGCACAAAGTGTTGTATTAAAACTCCCCATGATCACAGTTTATATTTAGTCAACAGTAGAACCAATCAAAAACTTATTCCATTTTCAAAATCTGAACAGTTTATCGAACGATAAAAACACAGCGCTGCAAAAAATTATTCTATAATATTCCAATATGACATAATACTGGATGAAAATAAAAATGTTCCAAACAAAGATTGCATAATACATCATCTAGATTCGATAAGCGATGGAAGCTATTCAATCCGGGAGGAGGAACAAAATATGACATGCAAAAGTTTCACGGAGCAGATGGCGCCAGGACTGTCATATAAATGTGGATGGGATCAAAAACTTAGGCACGTAATGCGGTTATGGTTATACCATCCAATATATTATATTTCAATAATAACAGGATACTTTGCTGGAGATTTATTCGTTTATTGAATAATTGCTGTTATTAAAAGCTCAGACAATATAAACCAGTCTTCTACTGATAGCGACAAATATACTTATTATGCGATAACTATATTAGTGCCTAATATGGACTGGATTGTTCTTTTTTAGCATATAAGATGGGAAGACGAGAAAATTTAGTAACGACACAGAGTCTGGACGTTGACACAACCATCCTATGACATGGAATTATTTGGGCTGCACCAAAATTCTTTTTAGTGTTGGATGTCACTTCTTATCTCCTTACTATCATTGAGCATACTAGCTACTCCATTATCATATTATTTCTTGCACAGTTGGCTAGAGTATTCTTTAATGTCTTATAGTCAGATGAAAAGAAGAAAATCTTTAACGCCAAAATGATACTCTTGGGAATTGAGATTTAAAATCAAAACTGTTAACTTCATTTTACAAAATTAGTCGTTGATAATTTACCTTTTTTTATGGTATAGGTTGGCCGGACGAGCATATGGGCCACCTGATGGTAAGTGGTCACCATCGCCCATAGACATTGACGCTGTAAGAAATATTAAGTATTCCTTAAATCGTCAATGCGCCACCAACCTTGGAAACTAAGATTTTATGTCCTTTGTGCCTGTAGTTACACTGGCTCACTCACCCTTCAGACCGGAACACAACAATACCGAGTATTGTTATTTGGCGGTAGAATAACTGATGAGTGGGTGGTACCTACCCAGAGGGGCTTGCACAAAGCCCTACCACCAAGTAAATTTTGTTCAGAAATAAATCAAATGAAAGTTGTACTGTATAATTATATATACTCTATTGCATATTATTTATTCCGAACAAGTCTATTTTTACGCAAGTTTAGAAATCGTGCCAATCCATAATAATATTGTAATTATTATGCATAAGTCTATATTTCAGGCTTAAATCGATGTACCGATTTAGATGAATTTGGTACGAAGATACTTTACGTATCGGCAAAAGTCATGGATTACTTATTTTAATTCACACTTCGAAGGACTAAAATGAGGAAGACGGTTTATTTGATATGGACTAGTTTTATAATTTTCCCACGAGTAAAGCCATAGGTACATCTAATCATCTTTATCATCATTACATCGTTTAAAACAAAGTCGCTTACCGCTGTCTGTCCCTATGTATGCTTAGATCTTTATTAATAAGATGCGGATTTTGATGCAGATTTTAACAAATCTCGGAGAGAAGGTTTTTTTTATATAATACATGCAAAATTATATGTCATAAATAAATACATTCTGTAATGAATAATATCGGCATTGCACCCGTGTGAAACCGGGGCGGCTCCCTAGTATTACAATATATGAACTATGTTAAATAACATTTCCTCGAACATTTTCTGCTTACAATTTTCAAATACAATTTATAGTATCTCCCCTTCTAATTACCGAGACTTAATAAATAATTCGTGTCATTAATATAAACTAAACAGTTACTATTAACTGGAAGGAAGAAATTATGTAAGATAATGGATAAATGGCTGCCGTAACCGTTCCGGTCTGTCTAATTAAGCTTCCTGTGGACTTGTTTCACAGTAAATGGCTGACAGGAATTTAAAACGCTCTCTAGCATATGAGTGTTGAAAACATTAAAATTAATTAGCTTGTTATTTATAACAAAACTTCCAAGAAATGCTGTTACGTTTTGTTTTGTTTTTCATCAGATAACTTAATTATGTTCACGAGAGAGACGAAGGATGTTCTTTCTCTGTCTGTGGATATCTACTAGCTGTTTTATATTTCAAAATCAAAATAAACTTTATTTAAGTAGGCTTCTACAAGCACTTTTGAATAGTCATTTAAGAATTAAGTGAAGCTACCACCGGTTCGGAAAGTAGATTTTGCCGAGAAAAACTGGCAAGAAACTCAAGTAGTAACGATTTTCAACATTTAAAAAATACAGTCATGTTAGTTACATACAATTATATATGTATGTATGTAAGGATATATATTACATATATATCCTTATCATCCATCAAATCTTGTATCGAATAACATGCCTTTTTACTAATGTATTTTTTACAAACGATTTAAATATACGAAACGGCAAAGTTAAAATGTCTGCGAAACGGACACCTTGCTCCAAGAAGGATTTATTGACAAATGATGTTTCTGTAAACATTAATTTACAGTCACATCAATTGACAATTAATAAATTTAAATGTCATGTTTAGCAAATACATTGAATAAGAGTATTAATGGATAAAATTATAAGTAGAAGATAAAAAAGCGAGTCAGCATTATCTGATTTTCATTGAAGATAAATCATAGTTCAATTGTATTTAATTAAAAAATGTAATTTTATCGTCGGAATTTTGTGCTGGTTTTTCTCGGTAGAATTTACCTTTCAAACCACCGGTAGCTTTAAATTTAAATTAATCTTGTAAAATGACGATTCAAAAGCGCCGACGAGAATAAAGTTATTTAAAGAGATATTCTTCAAATAATTAGGTAATTGATACCCACTGATATAACCTTAAAAAATAAAGATGGATGGATGGATGTATTGGTGTTGTTAATTGTTGTATTTTTAGTTGTATTTTTATTGCTAGTGATCCGCCTCGGCTTCGCACGGGTGCAATAGTGATACTAAATATACTACAGATTTTTTTGACATTTACATACTTCTAAAATTAGCAGTGTTTCTTTTCTAAATTGTCTACGTATAATGTACAAAAACCTTCCTCGCAATCACTCTATCTATTAAAAACAAACCGTATCAAAATCCGTTGCTTAGTTTTAAAGAATATAGGGACAGAGCGACTTTGTTTTATACTATGTAGTGATTTAAACAAGTGTCAATAGATCATTTTTTTGTGTTTCTAATGATTGTATACTTATTTTTTTAATTTTCTCTTTTTGTGACGAAGTCGTAAAACCTTTGGGACATAAAACATTAAACGATTACGTACTTATTGGATAATTAGTATGTGATATACTATAAGTAATAAAAAAACAATAATATTGTATCCCGTATTTTTATAACTCAATACATTTCTATTCTGCTGACGAGTACTTCTATACTATTGATAAGTTGGTTTACTTGGCGGTAGCGGTTTGTGCAAGCCCTAGTTAGGTATCACCCATTCTTCAAATATTCTACTACCAAACAGCGGAACTGAGAATTTTTGTGTTCCGATTTGAAGGGTAAGTGAGCCAATGTAACTACAGGCACAAATGACATAACATCTTAATACCCAAGGTTGGTGGCGCTTTGGCGATAAAGAGAATGGTTAAAATTTATTACAACACCAATGTCTACGGGTGATGGTGATCACTTACCATCAGATAGCCCATTTGATCGTCTGCCGTCTATATATTAAAAGAAAAGTTAGTAATATGGTCAGTGGTGTATATTTAACACAAGATACTAAGTTTATTTTTAAATCATCATCAAAAGTCTTACCAAATTTTTGTATACGCAATTGCAAATATCCGGTTCCATTATAAATTTAGTTATCGTCAACACGGAAACAAAATAATACTCGGAACTCTAAAACTGTAAACGAAATTTGAGCAAGAACGTTATGATAATGGGCGGGTTCGCCACAGACAGACGCTGCAGCCGGCTTTATTGTTTTCATTTTGCTTGTTTTGTTTACTAGTAATGATATTTTATGTAACACTTTCAGCTTATTTCGGTAGAATTTTATTTCTCTTCACTCGAGACGTTAAATATTTTCAATGGGTTAATTGTTTATAGTTTTTTCTAGCTAAACCTGAATCTTTGCTTACATAAAATTCTCCCTATGGGACATTAATTGTCACCCCTTTTTACCCCCTCGAGGGGTGAATTTAATGTAGCCTATGCCCATCTCTGGAATATGAACTATTTCCATATCTTTAATCTTAATCAATTGAAGAGATAACAGACAGAAGAGAAAGAACTCAAAATAAAAAAAGAGCTGAGATGTCCCAGTGGTTAGAACGCGTGCATCTTAACCGATGATTGCGAGTTCAAACCCAGGCAAACACCACTGTATATATGTGCTTAATTTATGTTTATAATTCATCTCGTGTTCGGCGGTGACGAAAAACATCGTGAGGAACCCTGCATGTGTCTAATTTCATCGAAATTCTGCCACATTTGCATTCCACCAACCCGCATTGGAACAGCGTGGCGGAATATGTTCCAAACCCTCTCCTTAATGGAAGAGGAGGCCTTATCCCAGCAGTGGGAAATTTACAGGTTGTTACTTTACTTTACTTTTACTCAAAATATTAGGTTTGATGCTTGATGTTTTGGTTGTGGAGCGTTTGACATACTATTTGTGATACAGATACCGCGGGACTAGTACTTACACAAATTCGAATATGTTCAGCATGCTATGAAGCGGAAAAAATATGTTCAGTACCCATTTAAATGACAAAAATAAAAATAGCTAGTACTAAATAGTACACAACAAACTAAGTTACTAGATTCGATCCATTGCCCAACGAGCTGACAATTTCCATTGCAATGAGGATTTTGTTTCATTCTAAATAAATACACTAAAAGTTTCAACTATATATTTGTCTGTAACTATGACGACCTCCGTGGTCGGTTTTCATGGGTACGCCAATCCGAGTTCCGAAAGTTCATCAGTTTTCTATCTTGTCTTGGGTCTTGGTGTTTGTGGTATCGTCGTTGTTTCTGATTTTCCATAACACAAGTGCTTTAACTACTTAAATTGGAATCAGAGTAATATATGTATATATACATATAGCTACGTAGATTTTGATTGAATTTAAAAGTACGGCAAATGAAACAATCAGACCTGAATAGAACGAGTGCAGATTATTATAAACAGAATGGCTTGAAGACGATAGTTCCCAAACTATGCTAATCAAGTATGTAATCTTGTATTATATAAATTTTATCGTTACACTCCGACAAGAAACATGAGAAGTTATTTCTGCGATACTAAAGTTAAGAAGCATAGCGTAACAATCGAAGTGCTGCTATTAGTTTAAAATTATTGGAAATAAAAGTTTTATATATGCATTAGTCCTGTAAACTTCAACAAGATATTATATATTTGTTAAAAATATCTACATTTGCTTGATATATTCTGCTTGATAATGGTACCAAGTTAGAAATAATGTAGTTGACTTCGAGGCAGGATATATTACATACATATATAATTGTATTTAACTAACATGACTTTGTGTTTTTAAATGTAGAAAACGAGTAATTACTGAGTTTTTTGCTGGTTCTTCTTGGTAGAACCTACATTTCGAACTGGTGGTAGCTTCACTTAATGTTCGATTAAAAATTGCTTGTAAAAGTCTACTTGAATAAAGTATAATTAGATTTGATTGTGTATCTTAAAATATTGAAGCAAAAGTGGCCTTCACAAACTACTCTAGTGTTCTGTGAAGAAATTTTGACAAAAGTCCACGCGAGTGTACTTCTTGATCGTCATAAAATAATATCTAAAGCTGATTCAATACGAACGAAAAGATTTCAATCATAAGGCCAATCGGAGCAGCTACATACTTTCAGAGATGGAATAATCACTAATTTGTATGCCAGCTTCTTAGAAATCCTTGCCGGAAAATCTTTTCAGCAGATATTCATGTTAATACCTTAGGACTATTTAGATACTAGACCAATGAAGAAGAAAGCGGATTAACATACGTACTAAACTTTTATAAAATGTAATTAAAATATCTGTTATTAGTCTTTCTATGTTTAGATTTATTTATACGACTTCAGTGTGACGTCGTATTTAAAAAAATATAATTTATTTTCACTATAAGTAAAAGCTGATGAAACTTATTCATAATTATTAAATTATGTATATCATGTTATATGTATTCGGATCACCACTACCCAAAGACAATGACGCCAAAATCAAATCGTCAATGCGCCACTAACCTTGGGAAGTAAGATGTTATGTCCCTTGTGCCTTTAGCTACACTGGCTCACTCACCCTTCAAACCGGAACACAGCAATACTAAGTACTGTTGATTGGCGGTACAATAACTGATGAGTGGGTGGCACCTACCCAGACGGGCTTGCACAAACAACTACCACCAAGTATATATTATATATATTTTTAATTATTATACTTGTAATACCCGAAAGTATACTTTAAAATACATTCATGGCGATTGCTCGAACTGTTTTGAAACTGATGTCATACAACGCCATCTAGCTGCGAAGTACAACAAACTATTAAAATATTAAAACCATAACATGTGTGTGTTAACTTTCATGGTAATCAGTCATCCTGTGAAAGTCTACTAATCTCAAATACCAACATATGTACTAATATTATAAATGCGAAAGTAAATTCTATTACCTCCTCACGCTTAAACGACTGAACAGATTTAGATAAAAAATTGTATGGTGATAGTTTGAGTTTCGAGGAAAGTATAGTGTGTTTTTTTTATTCGATATTTCGACATTATATACGAATGTCTTACGCAAGAGACTGAAGTTTGTGGGCAGATCTTGACGGCTTGTTTTGTGTTGTTAAATACTTGTGAGCATTTAATCAACTTACAATAAAACATACACATTTTCAATATTTCATAATATTTCGGTTCGGTTAGAGTTTCCAGAATCTAACAGAAATTTACTTCGATAGATTAAAATCTAACGAAAAATAATGCTTTATATTTAAGTTAACAATCCTTTAACAGTTCACCATCTCGCGAGATAGATTATAATCTAACTAGATATAATATATAGATTCAAAAGAAAACCAATTTAAAAAAAGCATTCTATATATAATAAAGTAATACGTTTCAATGAAAAGGGATGTTTGAATACAAGTTTACACATATATTTTATTTATATTATTCATTAAATTTTTCTTTATATCGTGTTTTAATGAGAAAGCTTCAACGCGGTTCCCGTTGAATATATGTCTCTGATTTTCTCGGGCTTCGTCACGATGTCTTTTCTCTCTTCCATCGTTGAATATTATGATACATTTTAATTAGGCACTTGATTTTTCAAGGCAACGTTCTCGTACTTATTATATTACGGAAATCTTGACCGTATTCTCATTAATCTTTATTATATCTATATAGATGGTTATATATATAACACTGCATTATATCATCTATCGTTTGTATAGAGCTTGTTATTCTAATATTATTTTATTTATGAAAATTCTTAAGGGCTAAAATTATCCAGTTGGTGGAAAACGTTGATCTTAACACAATAATGAAGGTTTGATTATAGCTTGAACGGAATTTTATGTCTAGTTTATTTATAAAGTACTAGCGACCTGCCCCGGCTTTACACGGGTGCAATGATCTTCTATTGTTTTCATCTACCTAAGGACTCGACCCGCGTTTCCAACGTAAGCGCAAAAATATGTTTTTATTTACAAAATCACTCTAGAAACCTATAAAACAATCAGTGTCTACTATATGCATGTATTATACATATAAACCTTCCTCTTGAATCAATCTATCTATTGAGAAAAAACCCAAATCCGTTGTTTTCAATGAAATTATAAAGATCTAAGCATACATAAGGACGGACTAGACTTAAGCGACTTTGTATTATACTATGTAATGATGACAATAATAACAATTATGCTATAAGTAAGTCGTTATTAGCGGTTAATGTTTGTCATAAAAACAACAAACACACGACATTTTGGATATAAGATATAAGTGAATACAAACAAAAAATACAAACACATCTTACAAAAACAATGAATCAGAATGAATTCTATCGGATCCTAAAATAACATCTGATTTTTTTTGCAAATGTTGAAAAAGAGTTACTACTGAGTTCCTTACCGATACTTCTCGGTAGAATCTACATTCCGTAACCGTCGTAGCTTTATTTATTAAACATAGTTGTAAAATAATGATTCAAAAGTACTTCTAAAAGCCTACTAGAATAAAGTATATTTTGATTATTTGTGTTATATTTTTCAAAGTTTATGTAAATAATTATCAAATGTGTTGGATAAAGGGGATGCTTCGTTCCAAGCGGTGATGAACGCGAATGGCACAATTAAGAAGGTACATGTTCCTAAACAACACAGTAAACTTTCCGAGGCATTCTTAAGCTCGAACATAGAATAGATTACACTTATGTTTTCAGATTACATTATGATAAAATGTAATCTTGAGAACAGATACAATTAATAGTATTCAATTCGAATTGTTCTGATTTCCGTGTTTTAATTATATTCATACTAGCGGCCCGGCTCGGTATTTTTTTCATATACCTTACATGTATATATTTTTTTGTTGCTTTTTGCCGACATGTTTAACAATTTTCGTTCTATTTCAACTTATTTACACAAAAAACTTATTAGTATATGACGAAAACCTTTTTTATGAATTTCTCTGTTTATTAGTGAAAAACGCATGAAAACTCGTTCAGTAGTTTTGGAGTCAATCACGAACATACGGACGGACAAACGCGCGCCGGAGGACATTGTTTTATAATATATAGCGATTAACTGTTTAGATCAGATGATAGTGGATCAAATATGTCTATATTTATTTTTATTTTCTTGTAGTTATATTTTATTTTGTAAAAATGTATCGTACAAAATATGTGTAGCTAAATATTTATTGCAAATTGTATCTATACTATGTACATATTTTTTAAGAAATATTGAAAAGTAGTTTTGTATCCGCGACTTTTCCGTACCTCAGGTAGGTAAGTTACCCCACAGTTTCAAATTCAAATTTGAAGAAATGCATATATATCTTTAATCATATATAGCTTATATAAAACCTCGTTCTACCTAAGGAGTCAATGGTTTGAGTAAATGTGCAAAATAGACATATAGAGTTAATTAGAATTTATAATATCACTAAGTATGTTATTCTTACGAATGCCACAGGAAGTGCTAGTTCATACATTTTGATTAAACCATATGACGTATAAATATTTAAAAAAAAGGTTGAGTATGTATATGTTTCTGTAAACATTAAAAGGAAAACGCTTCATCCCTTTGCGTTGATTTACATTCAGATTCCAATACATTCCGTATTTCTATCCCAAAGAAATGAAAGGGAAGTATTTATCCCCTTTCATCGCAAGAATCCAAGCGTCCTGATCGTTAAAGTTATTAAAACAAACAAAAAACGTTGAATTGAAAGATAACGACGAGCGAATACTTATGACTTGAAAGTATTTTATAAATACTCACCGTATATCATTGAGACGAAGTATAGAATCGCATTCAGGACGTACAAATGCCACTTTATCCTTTTCAATTCTGCAGCCATTTTCATTTATATTATAATTAATTATTTTATCAATATACACTTTTATATAATTATTATTATTTTCAATTTTTACACTCTTCTTCTCTTCATTGTCACTATATCTTTTAATTAACTAATTAATTTATTACGTCCTAATTAGTGAACCCTTCAATCAAATACCCATATAACTTTTCGGTAATGAGCAGAAACGACCGTGTCACAAATTATAAGTTTTAAAGCCCCTACCTGTTACCACTAAATCTGTCGACATTTATTTTAGTTCTTAATCAAGTCGTTGACAAATAACGAAGTGACACTTACGGCTGTTAAAATTAATGCCCTGTCATATATTATAAGCGCTTACTGGATGTCGTTCTGCTATTTTTATTTCGTTAAAGGCTCATTATACATAAATCGTATCAGAAGTTTAGTGCGATCGTGTGTTGGGATTACATCCGACATCATGCACTGAGGTTCAAGATTAAACTAAAAATATATTTTGTTTACGCGGATTAATATTTAATACTGGCGCGTAAGTTTTAAAAGAAAACGCTTAGCACCTTATATATTTTAAACACAATATAACGCAACACTTTACATCACTTTTGTTTCCCTTACTCATACAAGTATGCTGTATTCACAAAAAGTGTTAACTATGTAGCGCTCGACGAAATCATTGCTCGGCATTTTTCGATGTTGATTCACGTACGCGCCGGACGCGACTGCACCGCGCGACGGTTCAGAAAGCACTGACTTACATAAGGGACCTGTCCTGTGCCAGTAGAGTATCTGTCGGACAGAGAGAGGAGATAACACCGCGAGGGTTGTTAATAGTTTCGAGGGGGATAGAAGAGAAATTCACATCCAACGGCGGTCCATTGAAATACTGCTGAAAATCTTGTAGAAGAAGCAATTAAAATACATATAAATCCAAATGTAATTTATACCTCCGTATATTAATATACGTTTAATCAACTCGCAAATATAAAGGATCATCTATTTGTTATTACGACGAGAGTAAATCCTTTATAATTAACAACTTAAAAATTCATGAATTTTGATTACGTTTTAATAGAGCTCGCTCATTTGGCGAGCATACGTGCAATTAACTGAATGGAAAATGGCTGAATACAAATTGTTTATGCAAATTGAAAAATCATATGGAAATTGCTATAGAAAATTAGAGATTTTGGCACGATATAGAAACCAGAATATTTGTGATCTGATTTATGACACATTTCCAGTCAGCGATTGGATCAAAAGGTTTGCTAAATCGCGGTCAGGGTAATAGAGGTCGTGAATATAAACTCTAAATGATTCAATTTAGTCATTGTGCGATTTTGTTTCGTATGTTGATCATAAAATTACTTGTACTTTTGTGTTTTTTGAAATTTATAGAATTAGAGAGTCTGTTTGTAATATTAAAAAAAACCGCTTTTAACTAACGCATATGTATACGTTTTTACATTTTCAATTTTTGTCAGTCTGTCTGCTTGATTGTTCTGGCTAATTTCTGAAGTGGCTGGATCGATTTTGACAAGACTGTCACTAGCTAGGTAGCTGATGTAATAAAGAGTAACTTGGGCTAAAACAATATTTTTGTTTTTTTAAATTGAAACGTACACAACGTCGCAGCGTTAGCTAGTTTTTAATATTATTTTAGTACATAAGGACATTTGAAATTGAGATTTTTTGAAGCGTGTGACTTCATCGTCAGAGCAGTAAAGAACAAGAATATATTTAACAACCAGGAGCAAAGTATTAATTTTAACCCTTTAAGGGCTAAATTAAACAAAAGCAGTCAATATTCTTCCCCAAACTTCAAACCTATCTTATCTTACATACATAATTATATTTCTTTAATAAATTTCACCTAAATGGACTCAGCGGTTCAAGCGTGAAGGTAATAGACTCAGTTACTTTCGCGTTTGTAATATTAGTACGGAATATTTTGAGGGGTAAGTAACATATACGCATGAAGACCAATTAAACACATTCAATAATAATCAATTGAACGAGCTAAATTATTATTATCATTATCAATACAAGATTTTATAGATGATAAAAAAGCGTGGAGTTAATAACTGTTGACTTCCAAGCAGGATATATTAATTTAAATAATTGTATTTAATTAACATGACTTTGTATTTTTTAAATGTTAAAAATGAGTAACTACTGAGTTTCTTGCCGGTTTTTCTCGGTAGAATCTACTTTCCGAACCGGTGCTAGTTCACTTAATTGTAAAAGGACGATTAAAAAGTGCTTGTAAAAGCCTACTTGAATAAGGTAGTATATTTTGATTTGATTTGATCATTACGTAGTATAAAACAAAGTCGTTTGCCACTATCTGTTCTTATGTATGCTTAGATCTTTAAAATGCCGCAACGGATATTGATGCGGTTCTTTTTAATAGGTAGAGTGATTCGCAAGGAAGGTTTTTGTATATAATACATGGACGATATAGTAAAGAAACACTGATAATTTTGGAAGTTCCTAAGGTATTGTCATAAATAAATAAATTCTGTAGTGTATTTAGTATCAGTATTGCATCCGTGCGAAGCCGGGGCGTCGTTAGTTTGACAATAAATTACTCGATAAACGTATGGAATGTATGAACAATTATGAATTTTGCTACTTCAGGCTTCTAGCTGTGCCCGCGACTTCCTGCGTATTGGAATTTAACAGATAAGTTAAAGTTGCTCTAGCCTAAGTTACTCCTGATTACTTGGATTATTGCCTGTGAAATGTGTGGATTTTTGGTAAAGAATAATTTACACCTCTAATTAAAAATCAATTCTAAGACATCACGAACAAAAGTATATTGATAATTTGATCTCCATAAATAATATATAAAAATAATATATAATAAATAGTTATAGAAAATAGTTTTTAAACAAAAACAATGAAGCGAACTTTCCTCTGATTTATAGTATATAAATGAATCCTCCGTGGTCGAGTAGTGTGTACACAGGTTATCATGGGTATGCCACTTCGACGTCCCGGGTTCGATTCCCGGCCGAATCGATGCAGCAAAAGTTAATTAGTTTTCTATGTTGTCTTGGGTCTGGGTGTATGTGGGGTGCATGTCAGTCACCTCCTCGTGATGCACACTGGGCAACGGGGCCGGCTCGAGCTTGCTCGTCGGCCACGGCTAAGACTGGCGGGAGGGATGCCGCAGGGTTGCCCCTGGTACGTTCCTGGTTGGCGTCAGGGCGGACCATGAGACCATGACCATGACCTACTACCAAATAATAATTTATACTAATAATATAAATGAGAAAAACTGTTAGTCTGTTCCCTATGCAAGACCAAACTTCTGAACTGAAGGAAAGTTTAAGGTTTGTTTTTAAGGAAGGACATGCTTTAAACAGTGCATTTTTATGCCTAACACCTGACAAATAACCTCTAAAACACGAGTGAAGCCTCAGTCTGAAATTAGTTTTATATAAAAGAAAAAAAAATCATGAAAGACAATTTCTAGTAATATCGTTCTAGGTATATAAGAACATAAAATATTTATTCCATGTGATAATTATTATGAACAATTCACTTATCCTAAAAATATCTACAAAACGTTAAAAAACTTACAAAATAAAATAGAAAATAATATAATAGTCCCTGACCATGCAGCACAATATTTAAACAATAAACATGTCTCTTGTATGATACTACCGAAAAAGGATTAAAGAAGATTTGAGGTATAAAACTATCTATTTCATAAAGACTTCATGGGAAATATACGATCGTTTCTAGTTTTCAATTCTGTTTAAATTATACATATAAACTTTTCTCTTGATTCACTCTATCTATTAAAAAAAACAACCACAAATTCCGTTGCGCAATTTTAAAGATCTAAGCATGTACATGGACAGACAGACAACGGAAAGCGACTTTGTTTCATATTATGTACTTATAAAATATCAAGAGTTGGGGAGAAATTGTCATGAAATTCGACACGTCGAAATTACGAATACATCAGATATCCTACAGCACGTATTTACTAAAACTACTGAGACTGAACCGAAGAACCGATGGCACAGCAGTGCTTAGAACGCGTACATCAATGGATGATTGAGGGTTCAAACCCAGGCTGGCAACACTGAATATTCATGTGCTTAACTTGTGTTTATAACTCATCTCATACTCGGTGGTGAAGGAAAACATCGTTAGGACACCTACATGTGTCTAATTTCATACAAATTCTGCCACACGTGTATTCCACCAACCCGCATTGGAACAGCGTGGTGAAATATGTTTCAAACCTCCTCAAAGGGAGAGGAGGCCTTAGCCCAGCAGTGAGAAATTTACAGGCTGTTGTAATATTTAAAACTACTCGACTTGGCACATACATAAAATATGCATAACATTAAAACACGTATCGCATAATATAGATGTTTAAAACCAATGAATGAACAATATTTATAGAATATAGGTTTATATTAAGCTGCCCTTTGTTGAGAAATGATTAAATGGACCGACACTTTTGTTTCGCTGAGCCTTCGGATGCGAGGGGAATAATTTATATGAATTTTGTTTTAAACCATTTAAGTGGGGTTTAAATTATGACAGACGTGCTGTGCGCATGACTTCACTTGTTGGCCTTTTGCTTTAAAATCTGTGTTAATTGATAGCCTTTTAACACGTTCGATGCAGAGAGAGGTCTAACACACCTCGTTTGTGTCTAAGATGTGTCCCTTGTGTGCGGCTAAGAAAGACATAGATTTCTCGGTCTTACGGAGGCCTTAACATTTATTTGATATATTGTAAAAAAGTGGTAGTAGTAGATGGCCCAATGGTTAGAATGCGTGCATCTTAACCGATGATTTCGGATGCAAACCCAGGCTAGCATGTATACCACTTTATATATATGTGCTTAATTTGTGTTTATAATTCATCCCGTGCGCGGCGGTGAAGGAAAACACCGTGAGGCAGGTTTGCATGTGTCTAATTTCATTGAAATTCTGCCACATGCGCATTCCACAAACCCGCATAGGAACAGCGTAGTGGAATATGTTCCAAGCCCAGCAGTGGGAACTTTACAGACTGTTACTTTAAGGAAGTGATAAATATATTGATATGATGCCTATTGAAAACAGTACGCTGTGGTGGACCTTTGACCTAACGCACTGAAGAAATAAAGTTCGATCATAACATCATCACATTACATCGAGTTTTATTTTCTTAAACTTCACGGGGTCTAATAAGCCCCGTACCGGTATTGTGATTGTTTTAATACGAGTTCATAGTATAACTTTGCGATTAGGATTTTAACTTATTCTGTTAATCTGTGACGTAGGCCAGGTTCCCTGTCTTCTTGCAAAGTTAGTTTACGGCTCTTTTAGCCAATCAAATTTATGTGTACATTTAAATGACACGTGTAACTATTTCCATCTTTTTCCGCACAGATCCCGATTTGAATTGTTTATCCAAATTAATCAAATGAAAAAGTACCGGTGTTTGTTCGGTTTAGAACCCGAAATCATCTGTAAAGTTTCAAGTGATCACCAACAAACCATATCGCTCGCTTTAGCTGCAGAAGATCAAGTATTACACATATGCAGTTTCAATACCATATCGAGCTTAATAGATAGATTGCGTACACTGAAAAATAAATAAACATTTTATATTTCGTACAAAAAAAATATATGAACAGACATATCTTCGTTAAGGTTTATTTATATACATAGATATAGGTCGAGTATTGGATGTTGTATGTAACGGGTTAATTTAAAAAAATTGAAATGCCGACAGCGAGATATTCAAGGGTTCGTCATGCGGATACTTTTTATTAAGAAGCGTGAGCTCGATTTTTTTTTTTAATTTTTAAAATGTTTTTGTTGAATGTACATTTCTTTTCGGCCTACCTTTTTATTTTTGTGCAATTATACAACCTTATTTGATTTAATCTATTAATTAAGGGCGAATTGTTTTAAGCGATCTTATTATGAGTAATATTCTATTAAACGAGAATTAGGGTTTTACATAAAACTAATTAAGTATTACCTCTGTGGTGGATCCTCTTAAAATTAAAGGCAAATGTTTATACGGGTCGAAGGAACACCATTAATAATATTGATTTAGGTATTTAATATACGGTATGATGGCGTAATTGACATATTATGACACACTAGTCTAGTTAATCTCTTCTAATCTATAGTTTTATTATAATTGAGAAATTAACTTTGCCTTTTGTTTATGCTTACACGGCTAAATTTTTGAACGAATGTTGATGAAATTACGTACGAAGGCTGCGGTTTTAGCAATATCAGAAATGGTGAATATTTTCCACATCGCCAATGTTTTCTATCGTTGGTGACCAATGACCAATAGTTGGCCTAGTGTCCAATTCGGCATTTTGAAAATAACATTTTAAATTTAGAATTATATTTTAATTTTATAAGGTAAATATTATAATTAAAATATAATCTGATTCCAATCACAATAATCGTATTAGATATTTGTGATATTCAAAGCAATTATGTTAATATTGTTTGTATAGCATTTGAGTATTTTGTATAAACATCGAAATGTTTAAATCCTTTAAATTAACTATTTAAAAGATAAATTCGAAACTATGCAATGTTATATTAATTTCTCGTGGAAATTTTGACTCATAGCCTGTAACATATAGTTTGAAAAGTCAAATAATATATTAAAAGTAAATAATAATTTCCTTATATTTTTTACAGCTCAATAAATGTTTTAAGTTGGTTTTACCTTCAGCTTGTATGTGATTTGATTACACATGAGCAGGGCCGTCTTTAACTAAGATAAGGATAACTTTAATTAGTATAAGGGGGACCCTATGAGTTTGATAAAACACTATTTTGTTATAATAGATAAAGCAAGCAAATAAATAAAGTGAAAGATTAATTTTTATTAACAGCCAAACCCCTATCGGTTGCGGGGCCTTGGGCACTTGCCCAAAGCGCCCAATGAGAAAAAGGGGAATGCACATGAGGCTGAATTTCATTAGACACATGAACGCTCCTTGCGCTATTATAATTCAATTTGAAACACAAGCTAAACACATGAAAAGTGCTTGAATGGTTTTAAGAACGTCATTGAGAAGATTGTTTTTCTATTCATATCAGATCTATATTAAAGACCATGAAGGCTACCCTAAATTTGTTTTTTTTATTAAACAACATGATACCCAACTGCAGCTTCATATTATATTCAAAGATCAATCTAAACACACACTATAAAAACTTAAAATCTTTTAAGTACAGTTCACTGATGCACACAAAGTTTCTTTATAAGCTGTATTGTACGTTAAGAAAGCGATACATTTTTTTATTATATTATTATTTCATTACATAGTCAACGAAATTGCTAACTGACGTCTGTTCCTATGTATACTTAGATTTTCAAAATTACACAAAGGATTTTGATGCTTTTTTTTTATAGACAGAGTGATTCGAGAGGAAGGTTTTTGTATATAATACATGGACAAAATTGTAAAGAATCAACTTTTAATATTATAAAAGTTTCTAATGTGATGAATAAACAAATTCTGTAGTAAATATAAATAATATAAATATAAATATGAGACAACATCACATAGGTACATTACTCTGATCCCAATGTAAGTAGCTGAAGCACTTGTGTTATGGAAATCAGAAGTAACGACGGTACCACATACACCCAGACCCAAGACAACATAGAAAACTAATGGTAATCTACATTGACTCGGCCGGGAATCGAACCCGGGACCTCAGAGTGGCGTACCCATGAAAACGGGTGTACACACCACTCGACCATGGAGGTCGTCAATGTAGTATTAGTTTTACACCCTTGCGAAGCTATGGCCGGTCGCTAGTGATAAATAAAATCATTTCTTTCTATGTTGTATGAAATCTTTTGCGAGAACAAAAATATAAATTTCATATTCACACTCAAGAAAACATCTCGTTCGATAAACTAGATGGAATTTTACAGTCACTTTCGAATCTTTGTATTACAAAGTCATGTCAGTTTATTGAATGTAAATTTTGGAATTTACGAACATACAACGATCTCAGTAAATACTCTTTTGAATTCAATGTATGGAAATCCTATACTTTTCTTATCAATACTTCTTCGATGATAAATTTAAAAATATGTTTTTGAAATTCCTTTGTATATATAATTATATAATATCTTAGTAAGCTATTACAAGATATTATTACTTTTGAATCAAAATCTGGTTCAGAACCTTCTTTGTAGAATGACCGGCAAGAATCTCAATCGTTTACGGTTCTATATCAATTAAGTTTTATCAATTAAAACAATTATCATGTTCATAACTGAAGCACCACTGCTTATATTTTTATATGTTATACAAAAATATATCCTTGTTATAAATATGGCCAATAAACTTGCCGTGTTATAAATGTCTAAGGAATTTTATTATAGAAATAACAAAATGATATTTTAAACTCCATATTAAATTAAAATGTATATATAAAAAATAATCAATATCAATGAGAACAATAAATAAAAACATGCTCCAAGAAATGCAATCAATAAAAAAAACCTTTAATAGAGTAATAATTATTCATAAGTATTTTCCGCGTTCAGAAGAGTTCTTCTGTAAATAAAAACGGTCGTAAAATGTCAGCAACTAATATGCGACATTGACTCTTATAATTAGAACATTTAAAGGAAACGCGTATCAAAATAGCATCAACCTAAGTGGATTTCCAACATTTCACTTATCGAAGTGAGTTCTTATAGAAGAGCCCTGCAAGAGTCACGTCAAGATCGAAATTGAACGATAAATACTCCAAGTATTTATTCTTCTTAGAAATATATGGAACTGATATTTTACTACACAACTATGCTACTGACTGCCTCACAGTTTTAGTGGCATACAATATAAAATGCAGGTGATATGGTTCTGGATTCAAATCCTAAGTTTTTCTGACAAAATTTCATTACCAACAGGTTGGCTGAAAGATGGAAATATGGGCTCTCCCAAAACTCAAAACCCTTAAAGCTCATAAAGAAGTTCGTCCTGTGCCTGAATTCTTTCTAATCCCTGTATCATCGTATCGGAGCTGCCTTCCAATCGGCTTGTGGGATTTTCAGTCCTTGTGAAAGTCCATCTGGGTAGGTACCACCCATTTAGATATTCTACCGTCAAAGAACTGCACTTAACATTGTTTTGTTTCGATTTGAAGGGTGAGTGAGCCAGTGTAACTACAGGCTCAAGGAACATAACATCTTAGTTCCCAAGGTTGGTGGCGCATTGACGATGTAAGGAATAGTTAATGGTCCTTACAGCACCATTGTATATGGGCGGTGGTGACCACTTACCATCAGCTGGCCTATAAGAATACCAAGCATAAAATACTGATTGATATGCAGGTACTTGCGACCTCCGATTAGCACGGCAAATATGAACCATCCCTTATAACGCTAATGCCTTACCAACCTTGTGATCTATCTGCCTTTGCGGGCTCACTCACCCATCAAATTGGAACACGAAAGTACTAAACATTGCTGGAACGGTTCAAAAGTCGAATGTGTGATGAGCAACTCGTATACAAATTCGCTTGTGAAATGACTTAACCACCAAATTTAAATATGCATTTTTGTCATTTATTTATTTAATTTAACAACATCCACAGGCTCACAATTGCTCGTGCCTTCTTGTACATTCAACTTTACTATATTTGTCGTTTTACATTTCACAGTTTTATTGAACATCAGCAGCTCTTCGCTGGACTGAAAGCCGTCTTCTTGAAAGACAAATATCCAGTTCTAACCGGTTATGGTCGATCAAAGCAATCAGATCGAAAATAATATAAGTAAGTTAACGCTTACAGTCCAAAAATCACAAGGACAAATTAACCCTCTATCATTTGCTTACTGAAGGTATTATACGTCCAAATGTTCAAGGACTAAGGGATTTTCGGTTCACGAGACAAAACCGGACAAAGCAAAGTATTTTATTGGCGGAAGTAATACTCTCAAAACGCCTTTAAACACTGATTTGGATTTGATTTAGGATCGCTGCAGATAAAAGAACTGAATATATTTCAAATGTTCAAATGAATTTGAACTCTAATTGTCGTACCAGAGAGTTGATTTTAAGCTGCAGGGATATACAGGATTCACCCAAAAATAGTTCAGACAATACGAGGGAGACGAATTTATAATTAACTGCAATCAACACTGGTGTATAGAATTTCGAGCATTCCGGACTTTCGTGCACGAATGTACGATACAATGATTTTCATTTTATAAAATAAAAAAATATATTTTTCATAAATTTGACGAAAATATATTTTTTAAAAAAAAAGAAAAATTTCAATATTACTCAAACATTTATTTGTTTTATTTATTTCACAGTATTAAACCTTGATATAACTAAAAACAAAACAATTAATAAATAATAGTTCTTTGTAAATTTTCTACAAATAATTAAACCAGTAAATTAGAGATGACAGATAAAAAAAAAGTTAATAAGCCTCAAAACGTTATGCTAACGCCACAAAGGAATTCAATCAAAAAATTTTTTTTAAATATGGAATTAATAAATTCTATTCCAAATTTGAAATAATACGACTTAACCAAACAACAGTACCGCTCGTGCCGCGACAGATGTTAACATACGTTGTTTGTATTCTTACTTTGAGATGTTTATTTTTTTTCCAAGGCCTCCCCTCCATTTTTATTTATGTCAAGAGAAATTAACTGTCGCTTTCGCTTTCGAAGATTCCTTAATAGCTAGGGCGGTGTAGGGGTTTAGTTTGGGCTAGATAATGCATAGTGACGTTTTATTTAAGAACATTTGATGGTCATTTAGTTTTAATTATGATACTCGTGTCTATTAATGTTAAAAGAGGTTTTTAGTGACATTAATTGGGTTCGTTGTAAAAAGTATTAAGTACCTGTTCTATTAAATTTAGATATACATTTAAAAATTTTTCAAACCGCAACAGAGTTTTGAAGATGAAGCTACTAGAAAAAACCAGATAGCGTTCTATTTTTAAAATAATAAACTTGAAACGGTTTATTTAAAATGATATAAAATTTTCATAATTATCATTTTATTATGAAAAAAATATAAAAAGGATATAGTAAAGTAACATTATAATTAATTAATTAGGAACCGTAAAATCTGTCATTTGGCGATACAAAAAAAAAAAAATACGAGAACTTTTTAACAATTCAATAAAACCTTTTTGATATTATTTTTTGATCACTCTGTATATTAACATTTTTAAAACAAATAAAACGAAACATGAAATTTTCGACAAAGGCCTCCTCTATCCTTGAGCACAAGGCATATCACTTATTCCACGCATTCAAATATGGAACGATACACTTACAGCTAAATTAATCCAACACAAGTTTCCAATTCGAACACGAGAATAATAATAAAATCGAATCAATGGTTGAAACTGTCAATCATCAACCAATACTAAATAGTAAGATAACATTCCAAAATCAAAAAAGTTAAATCATTCGAATCAGTACCGTTCCTAATTCAATTATTATGACCGGAATAGTTTTCAAAGATATTTTGTTGTCAGAAGTTCGCAATCTATTTAAAGGATAAAAACGATCCATAAATCTTGATTAATGCGAAACATTCACTCCAGTGAGTTCAAGGGACATGGGGGACGTTTAAAAATGTCTTCATTTTATGCGACAACGGCTGCGTTCACACTGGAAGATGGGTGCGACGACAAAATTGTCGTAGAAATGAGAAATTGACTTTGTGCAAGCCCGCCTGAGTAGGTACCACCCACTCATCAGTTATTCTACCGCCAAGTAACAGTACTCAGTATTGTTGTGTTCCGGTTTAAAGGGTGACTGAGCCAGTGTAACTACAGGCATAAGGGACATAACATCTTAGTACCCAAGGTTGGTGGCACATTGACCATGTATGGAATAGTTAATATTTCTTACAGCGTCATTATCTATGGGTGATGGAGCACTTGCCACCATGTGGCCCATATGCTCGTCCGCCAACCTATACCTTAAAAAAAATTGTATTTGAATTCAATTGATTTATTAATATAGGTTATTTATTCGTTTAGACGCTTTATTGTAGAAAGGCGTGTATTTTTTTATAAATGATATATTCAACTATACTTAGTACTAGTTGTCATCCGCTGCTTTGCTCTCGTTTTAAGTGTTAGTCTTTAGGTGTAAGATAAAAAGCGTAGCGTCATAAGTGTATATTAAGTAATTTTAAATATGTCGTTTTCAAATTTGTTTAAATATAATATCATATGTACGAGTATATGATATTCCTTAGATATATAGAGGTAGATTCCTTTAAATATTTAGAATTTATATTTAGGAAATAATTAGTAAATTTCCTGCTAAATATTATTATTGTGAAGTATGATTTCAATGATGATAGCAGTTCTTACGTTTCAGTATGAAATTTTAGATAGTAATTACATTAAAGGTAGGTAGAGAAATTATTAACTTTAGTTTTATAAAAACATTAACTTTTATATGAACATAATATTATTTATTCTTATGAATGTGAAAATAAAAATAAATAATAGTTTATCTATAAATAAAGTACTGTATCTTTGTTATATTTTTCAAAATCTCCACGATACTAAACAATTAATATTGAAAGTACTTAATACATGTGATGTTTAGATGAAACCTCTTTGTCTTTTCATGATAAGTAGTTCAGAAGTAATAAGGAACGAATAATCTGTCATCTGTCAAACCTCTTTTTCGCTTCGCTTTTGTCAGGTAAATGCGCCATCTTGATTATAATTTTCAAATATGCAATCTCAGTATTAGTTTTAATTTATAAAATTTGCTGTGTAATTGGAAGCACATTTTAATAATTTTAATAATTACCTGTTGACTTTCAAGCAGGATATAATAATTTAAATAATTGTATTAACTAAAATGACTATGTATTTTTTAAATGTTGTAAAAGAGTAACTACTGAGTTTCTTGCCGGTTCTTCTCGGTAGAATCTACTTTAGCTTCACTTAATTGTAAAATGACGATTCAAACGTGCTTGTAAAAGCCTACTTGAATAAAATTTATTTTGATTTCGATTTTTTTGAATTTTAATATAGACAATTTTGTCTGAACATGAATAACGCTCGTGTAACTAGATCCTAATAATAAGCTCGTGTTATTTTAGTTACTGTTTGAACTCGGCTTAAGTAAAAATTTGTCTTTGCTCCTAACTATATATTTCGAGTGAAATACCTCAATTTGTCAGACAGCACGAATTTCCATTTCTCATTCCCAATATAACAGGCAGTGACTCGTAGTTCCCCTTTATTAATAATATTCGAAAGAAGTTTGTAATAAGATTTGGTTAGCGTTTTTTTTATTTTAACTTAAAATCAATTTCAATTGAGAGTCTGTGGTTGAAAATATGACTTTCACAAAGTACGTTTAATAAAAATCGAGTGTCTGTTTGTAATTATATAACCATTTTTTACTCAATGCATATTATGGATGTGTAGTATGTACAGGGTACATATACCAAGAAGTCATTTTTTTCTATGATTGTCTATCTGTATGTTTGTTCTGGCTAAGCCCTGGAACAGCTGCTCTGATTTTGACAGATTGATTTACAATGGCAGATAGCTGATGTAATAAGAAATAACTTACTATAACAATATTATTTTTGTTATGTATATCTAGTAATATGCTTATATGCCTAATTTCTTTCAAATCCGTTCAGCCAATATGGTGTGGTATAGCAAAATCGATCTTTATAAAATTTATGGTATTAGCTAGATAAAAGTTTAATTGTATAATACGATTAAAATAAGCATCTGATAAAAGAAAAATAATCAAGCTGTCATGATATATATATACATAAATAATTGTGTTACATTTGTTCATAATCATGAATCAGTATTGGTTGATCCATCCAGGACAAGTGATAATTTGATTGTATTCAATAGTTTCTCGTGAAAGCGTTACTACTGGGTTTCACGTCGGTTCTTCTCGGCGGAATTGACTTCCGAACTTAGTTATTTTGGATTTAGTTCATCTTATTAAATCACGATTCAAAAGCGCAAGTCAGAACCAAAACTTATGAAAAAATATTCACTTGATTATAATGAATCAAAAAAATCGTATTGAATTTGCATACTATCTATGTCTCACAAATATCTGTCCATATCACTATGTTTCCGCCGAAAACTACTCCAAAATTTATAAAATAAATTAACAAATGTTAGATTTACTTGGTGGTAGGGCGTTGTACAAGCCCGTCTGGGTAGGTACCAACCACTCATCAGTTATTCAACCGCCAAATAACACTACTAAGTGTTGTTGTGTTCCGGTTTGAAGGGTGAGTGAGCTATTGTAACTACAGGCACAAGGGACATAACACCTTAGTTCCCAAGGTTGGTGGCACATTGACGATGTAAGGAATAGTTAATATTTCTTACAGCGTCATTGTCTATGGGTGATGGTGACCACTTACCATCAGGTGGCCCATATGCTCGTCCGCCAATCTATACCATAAAAAAAGATAAGTAACCCTGAAAATGTACAAATTCAGAGGAAGACCTTTCCAATGGCACTAAAAAAGAACACATTAGTATGCTGAAGACAGACAGTATCCTTATCCTCTTAATAATGTACTAGGCGTATCAAGTCTGTCTTAGCCTTTATAACGCATGTCCTAGTATCTAAGGCTGATCTTATTTAGAAAAAGCGAATAGAATCTACATATATTAAAAGAATAAAATAGGTTTAAAAATTAGAGGCGGTGTAGAAAATCACCGTGGGGTAATCTGTCCGTGTTGGTTGAAATGTTACATACACCAACTAGCAATCAATGTGATGGAATATGTACCAAATCCTTATTTTAACTTAAAGAATAGATTTACTACTAGCGACCCGCCCCGGATTCGCTCGGCTGCAAAGCTGATATAAAATGTACTACAGATTTTTTTTTATTTTATTTACATAACATCAGAAACTTCTAAAATTATCACAGTTTCTTTAGTATATTTTCCACGTATTATATTCAAGAATCTTCGTCTCAAATCACTCTATCTATTTAAAAAAAACCGCAACAAAATAATTTACGTAGTTTTAAAGACTTAAGCATACAAAGCGAAATAGGGACAGAGAAAGCGACTTTGTTTTATACTATGTAGTGATAATATTCCTCAAACCCTTCTCATTGGTAAAAATAGATATAACATTACCTATTGGCGTTAATGTCTAAAAAGAATTAAGTCAACTGCATTACTAAGGTAATAAATAAAACGATTAATGTAGTCAAAAGGTTTCACAATAGAAATATAGGGCAAGACACGGAACCAGAAGCAACAGTCTCTTTTACAACTTTATTCATTGTCCGAAAAGAAAGGATTACAAAATAAAACGTACAATCGCTCTTAACGACCAAGAGAGTATTTATTATTGGAAACTATCTTAAATAGAACGTGTTAAACATTTATGAGCTTTTGATTTGTGTTGAGCATAAACATTTTCTTATGCTATCCTATATTGGACTTTATTCCAATCGTACAGAGTTGAAATTTGACAAATCGCTAAGAAACACAAATACAGATTCCGTGGAATTAGCAAATACAGTTATGTGCAAAATGGGTTTCGTTTTAAATAATAAATAAACAACGAATTAAATTCAACGTTCTTCCAGAGACGTATAACATCTTCCAAACAAATTTAAAACAATAATAGCTTATAAATGCTTATAAGTGTTGGGATAAGGTCCCGTCTTCTTTTGGGGAGAATGCTTGGAGCTTATTCCACCTCTCTATCTATCTTAATGCCAGATGGTGAATAAAAATTGTGGAAGAAACTTATTGAAATTTGATACATGCAGGTTTCTTTACAATGATTTTCTTCATCGCAAAGCTTTGATAAGCTATAAACACAAATTAAGTACATGAAAATTTAGTAGTTGTAATTTACAGCCGTCATAATATTTTATAAAAATTGGTTGAAATTGTTTAATAGCTTGCACTTTAAATACTACTTTATCGATTATCCTTAATGAGACGCGAGACAATCTAACAACATGGTAATACTACGTGTTCGCGCCTGCGATTTTTATTTTAATTATATCTATATTATATAAACATCTAAATTTATTTAATTTTAACTAACATTATTTTACCGTAAATAAAACCTTTTTTTACAACATTCTAAAAGAAAAATCTTCTTTCGTTTTTTGTTCGCTTACTAACTACTAATGACAACAACACAATGTATATTGCAATAATATCAAGAATAAACTACTTTTAAAGCAATTTTTTGTTTAATTCAGTTCAGATTGTTTGAGTTCGGATTCCAGTGTCAAGTAATATACACTATGTGACATATAACATAGTGCAAATATACTTCTTAACACGTAGGACATTCTGGTGCAGAATCAACTTACTACGTATTGAGTACATAATTTCTGACAATATTTACGACAACGCTTCACGAGCTTTTCTAACGTCGAATACATGATCTCTGTTAGTTTCGAAATCTAAGTTGAGATTGATATTTGACTAATGCTGCGATTAAATAAAGAACCTCAAGATATATTTTAAAATCCTACCCAAATCTACGCTATTAACGAAGCTGTCTAATTTACAATTTTGTTTACTTGGTGGTATCGCTTTGTACAAGCCTAACAAGGTATATACCATCCAGTCCTCAGGTATTCTATCATCAAGCAGTAATACTAAGTAACGTTGTATTCCAGTTAAAAGGTTGCGTGTTTCTGCGTAATTACAAAACAAGGAACACAATATCTTAGGTCCCAAGCTCGATAGAGCGGTGATCACCACTTACCATCTACCATAAAAGCTGACGCATTCGTTCAAACGTTCAACCAATTTAAAAAAAATATTTTTTTTTTTTCAAAACTCATGCATTTCCTATGTACCATTATATGAGGTAGTTGAATTTAGCCTTGACATTCGTTAAAGCTGATTTGATTAAATTTGAATTCTAAATTTGAATTAATGTCAATGCTTTCTCGTTGTATAAAATTTCTCTATTATATTAAAAAAGAATATTCCGAACTGTCATAGTCAGTTATGTCACACCTAAATGTCACTGTGAAAACTGCGAAAAAAATCCATTTTTCAACCGTGCAACTATTGAAATTTCAAATCAGTTATTGACTCTCCAACTATACAAGGTACGAATGACGTAAAAATACGAAAAAAAAACTCATCTCTGCAACGGTCATTTCCCATTCGACAATAAATTCATTGAAACCGAAGTTTTCTTGAACATTTAAGAACAATTTTTCTATAATTTTATCACAAAGAAAAAACATCTTAAGCCTTTTTGTTAGTGCAGATTAAACTTCTCCTTATAAACACACGGAATGGCTAACTCGAGTCTAATATTTCACAGAGCTTTATACGGCGTTAAGACATTATGTAATTGGCAACAAACAGCCCGGGGCCTCACCTTGTAAGGGAACCTTTGTTTATAAAACAATACGAATAGAAAGGAAAAAGTCTTAAACGAACGGATATCTCCGGGATATTTATTTTTCTCTTGGATGCATGTCTGTGCGACTGTTGATTTATTCCGCTTAGAGCTATCCCTAAATATTAATTAAACTTGTAATTTTATTTTACTCTATATATATTTTCTAATCTTTATAAGATCTTTATGAAAATACTTTATGAAAAAACGTTGAATACGATCTTTAAGCTAATTATAAATGCTAGTTTTTGAAATCTATTATAATTTGTCGTTCTTTGACCAGCAAACCGCTAAACCGAATTTGATGAAATTTGGTATGAAGCAAACTTGAAATCCAAGAAAGCACATAGTCTACTTTATTGCCTGACACACGACAACCAGAACCCTAAAACGCGAGCGAAGCCGTGGATGACTTCTAGTGACGTATATACTTTAAAGTAGATACAGAGGTTAGAACGCGTGCATCTTAACCGATGATTGCGGGTTTAAACACAGGCAAGCACCGCTGATTCACATGCTTAATATGTGTTTATAATTCATCTCGTGCTCAGCGGTGAAGGAAAACATCGTGAGGAAACCTGCATGTGACAAATTTCGTAGACATTCTGACACATGTGTATTCCACCAACCCACATTGGAACAGCGTGGTGGAACAGTTCCAAACCTCCTTCTCAAAGGGAGAGGAGGCCTTCAGCCCAACAGTGGGAATTTACAGGCTGTTGTTGTTGTTGTTTGTTGCGGTATATTTAGAGCTCAGAAGTTAAAAATCACAGATTGCTAATAATAATTACTAGATGAAATCTCGACTTCCCTATTGTAAACTAAATAAAGACCGTTTATCATTTAATTTTCATATAACATACGAGTATAACATCTATAACATCATCCGTAGACGTCAAATATGGCCGCCCGTTGAACTGTCATATCGTTAAATTTTATGGATTTAATATCGAAATATCTTGATCTATAGGTTTCCATCAATCGTAGACCTGGTGAAAATTTGTTTTTATTATTAGATACGGAAATGAAACAAATGCAAAAAGCATGTTAAAGTTGAACGAAGAACGCACAGTAATAAGCTTTTACCAAAAAAAAAAAAAAAATTAGTTAAATAAGAGATAGAAACCATAGAAATTGCAAATTACTTTAATTGTAAGTCTTCCAGGAGCACTTTTAGTACAACATACTATAAAAATAATAAATAAAAACATGTAATTTATGTAATTAATGATTCTAATCATTAATTTGTTTGGTTGAAAACGTTTCAAAGTTGAAATTTGCAAAATAACTCGTTACAAAGGCGCGCCTTATAATTACGATATAAATATTCCTCGAATATGTATTAATGTAATAAATAACGTTTGCCGAATTATTTATTTCATCTCGTCTTGTCTTGCATTATTAATTGCTTTGATACGGTAATTTAAGATTTAAAGTCATTCGAATTCGTTTTTGTCGAATTGCACGGTATTTATTTATTGATATTAGGAAAACTTTTGGAGTAAAATTCCATGGATTTTATGAAATTACGTGCTTTACCGCCAAGATGCAATGCTATTAATAGTAGTAGTATTGTTGTGTTCGATTCGAGGGGTGATTGAACAAGGATAAATACAGGCACAAGGGACATAACATCTAAGTTCCCAAGGTTAGTGATTGGCGATGTTAGGAATGGCTAATATTTTGTCAGTTTTTTTGATGATAGGGGTGGTGTTCATCTTTCAAACATTTTCAACTAAACCTGTTAATTATGCTTGGAATCATTAATTAAATAAACGATAAGTTATTATTTATAATTTTTTTTGGAATAGTTTAGTAATCGATCAGAACTTAAAGAGATACTTGGGCCCTAGCGGAACAAACCCTTGTAATTTCCAGTGCCAGTCCGTGCCTACCGACAGATGTTAACATACGCCTATGTTTTCTTTATTTAAGAGATCTGTTTGTTACTTTTTGTACGGATCCACGGCGCCTCCGGTCGCTCACTTATTATTTATGGCGGCAAATGTGCCGCGTTCAGATAATGGATCGACTGGATACGACATGTAACAATTTCGCTTTTAGTACATGGAATAATTCCATTATTCTGAAGATTATAATCAATCACCTCAAGGATTTCCAAATTCAAATAAAACAAAAACAAAAGAACATCGTTCGAAATTTTATATATCTTTTTTTATTAAGATTATATCAAAAATATTTTAAGCTATGTATGTATTTTCCTTGTAATACCTATGTTGATTTTTTATAATTTCGTATGGAATATCTTTTAAGTACAAGATTCCAATTGTTTTTATCTCTATTCGTTCGTTTTGGAGCATTAAGATATGAATATTGATATCATTAATGTATTTTGTGACGTCACATCCATAATATCTACGTCCGTCGTTTCCAGAATGTTCGTACCGTATCGGGCAAGTTTTCACATAACTCAAGCCACTCGATTTGGTAGCCGAGTTTATTATTTGCGCTCCCCGATACGTGTACATATTTCGTGTTTTATAGCGTTCCACTAAATCTTTGTTTCACTCCAAAGTCAATAGCACGCTGAGGGGAAAGAATTGGCTTCGTTCAGTCTGCGTTCTTTCAAAGTGTGTCATCCTTTGATATCTATACGAACTGAACGTTTGTTTTGTATCGGTCAAGTAAGTTTATTTCTTGGGGAGAAGCAGAAGTTTGAGAGAGAAAAAAACAAAACTGTGTCCGCTGAAAGTCAAGTTTCGTCCGCTAAAAACGTTACGCGAACTTCTTGAGGATTCTCGGCGCGAGTTCTTTAAGTGAATGCAATTTGATGAGGCTGCATTTAAAATTAATATTTCATAGATAACTATTTCATATAGCGTAGTGATATTTGAATTTCAATCAGGAATACATGAATTGCTAGAAGTACTAAATTATCATGTGCTTAATTTTCTTTGTAATTCGAGTAAACATGTGTCAGATGAAAATCTTCCACGTGTAATTTATCAAACAGCATTAGAGTAGAGTGTTCAATTCCACCGACAACAACAACAACAGCCTGTAAATTTCCCACTGCCAGGCTATGGCCTCCTCTCCCCTTGAGGAGAAGGTTTGGAACATATTGCACCACACTGTTCCAATGCGGGTTGATGGAATACACATGTGGCAAAATTTTTATGAAATTAGACACATGTAGATTTCCTCACGATTTTTTCCTTCACCGCCGAGCACAAGATGAATTGTAAACACAAATTAAGTACATAAATATTTATCGGTGCTTGCCTGGGTTTGAACCCGCAATCATCGGTTACGATGTACACGTTCTAACCACTGGACCATCTCGGCTCTCGAATTCACCGTTTTCCATCAACATTTTTGTCACATTATAAGGGTAAATAATCATTCGGAAGTCATTAAAAGACATTAATATAGAAAAATAATATTATCTGACAAAAAGCATTTTTATATCTTTTTAACAACTAAGAAGAAACTTCCCAGCATCTTTAAGCATCGGACTACATTTAAACGGCCATTTACAGAATTTATAGCTGAAGTGAGTTCGAGTTGGTATTTGTGAAGAAGACGATGACGTGAATTGAAATATTGTTGGATGGCTCAAGGAATTTCCATATCAGCTTAGGACGTCTGAGATTCTAATATCTTGGATGTCAATAAGTTCAAAAGTTATATCGGGATTTATTTATCTTACGTATAAAATATACGTAAGATATTTATCTTACGTATATTTTTTTCCAAAATAATTAAAAATCGCATTGATATATTTTTTATTATATGTCATATAGTTATTTGAAATCAAAATCAAAATAAAAAACATGCTTTATTCAAGTAGGCTTTACAAGCACTTTTGTTTTGTCATTTAACAAGTATTTTAAGTGAAGCTACCACCGGTTCGGAAAGTAGATTCCACAGAGAAGAACCGGCAAGAAACTCAGTAGTTACTCTTTTTCAACATTTAAATACAGTCATGTTAGCTAATTACTATTTATGGTTGATACTGGTGAAGTTATAATGGACACTTTGAAGACACATGTTTGAATATACACAGATCAAATTAAAAAAAAGTCATCACATACAGCTCAAGATTTCGGTTTGACAATAATAATATTTTTCGATGTGGAATCGATTTTTTTGTGGTTGATCGATTTAAAAGTAGACAGAAAATTACTCTTCAAAATGTGAGTGAGGGTTCATCCTGAGGGGAAGCCGGTTAGGGGGCTCGAGGTGTACCCGGGCTTTTGCAACGGTAGCGCATGGCTACCGGGTCATTGTATTTTAACCCGATGGATTAGGGTGCTGTGAACCCAGTGGTGGGGCCATCTGGTCCAGTGGTGGTGTCAAATCCTCCAACTGTCATCGTCCTACTCTTCGCTGTCCTCGATGCCTGCGATGTGGCAGGTCGTGCGATAGTAGGAGCTCCCGAGGCTGAGGACGCCCTTCTGGCGTGGCCCAAAATGTGAGGACTGTACACGTAATTAATATAGCTTACATTACTAGATGGCGTTATGTCAAATTACATAAATTTCTACATCGCGATGGCAAGATTCACAAACTATTGTATATAATGTTATGAATTATTAGTGACACCTATTAGTGTTACTATTAAAAAATAGTGTCGTGAAGAATCCTTAGTATTGAGAGATCTAAGCTGTTCAAGGACTTTGTTTATTTGTAACAAAAACATTTAAATGCACCTTGAAACTTAACACATTGATATAAAGTACTTATGAAATGATCAGCGGATTCTGTATAATACATATGAGCGTTTTACAGAGAGCTCTAATTTCTCTGCTCTAAGTCGAATACCATTTAAAATAAACAAATGTATTTTACGCGGTCCAAGCATTTGATCTTTGAAATTATGGAGCTTAATCAAAGCAAGAATAATTAAGACTATGATTAATTTTGACTCCGTATCATATTCACGTTGAAACTATATAATGTCCAAATAAATTTGTATTAATCATTAACAATCAATCATTGAAGATATGAAAAATTTTAGATTAGTTAAATATTATATATATTTTACTTGGTGGTAAGCGGTTTTCCAAGCCCGTCAGGGTAGGTACCACCCACATATCAGTTATTCTAACGCCAAATAACAGTATTCAGTATTGTTGTGTTCCGGTTTGAAGGGTGAGTGAGCCAGTGTAACTACATTCACAAAGGACATAACATCTTAATTTCCAAGGTAGGTGGCACATTGACGATGTAAGGAATAGTTAATATTTCTTACAGCTTCATTGTCTATGGGCAATGATGACCACTTACCATCAGGTGGCCCATATGCTCGTCCGCCAACCTATAACATAAAAAAATATACAGGGTTATTGGTAACTCAACGTATATCCGTTAGGAGGTGATAGAGGTAACTATTTGCAATAATTTTAATCCACATATGCATAATCCAAAAGTGAACCATTTTTGAGTTATCACGTTTTTTAGTTTTTTTGTTATATCTTTTTTATAACTTAGCTACAGAACTGAACTGTTTTCTAAATTTTATTTAAATTTGTATTAAGTATGTCAGTTTAGTAAGTAAGTAAGTTTTTTGTAATTTGTTTTTATTTTTATTATTTTTTTGAGAATTTTAAAGAGCGACCTTTAGTACGAATTCGTTCATGTTCGAATATGAATGTCACCAGCGTCCTTTCCGGTGATTTTATTTCGATTGATTTGAAATAATTACCTTCTTTTTATACATTTTTGGAAAGCTAAGAAAACGGTTATGTTTTTAAAATAATCTGCAGGCCAAGAGTCATAAAGATTATTTTAGTTCTTGAAATATTGAAATAAATTCGTTTTCCGTCGCGCATTTTTAAATTTTGGCTGATAATTATTATTTAAATATTAGCAAATATCCAGTGTTTAATCGTTTTTATAGTACAAAAGAAAAAATTGATTTTAATTAAAACTTTTTTTAAAATAAATTTTTGAAGTTGCATTTTTGACAAATTTTGAAAAAAACTAAAAAACGTGACAACTCAAAAATGGTTCACTTTTGGATTATGCATATGGGGTTTCAAATTATAGCAAACAGTTACCTCTATTACCTCCTAACGGATATACGTCGAGTTACCAATAACCCTGTATATAATTTTGTATCTGAGTGCCTAATTGCTACAACTATTATGTAAGAGAACCTTCAAAATTACCAAACAAAATTCGTACATTTAATTTATAATCTCTTTAAAAATCAGTAAGAATAAAGTAGCTTTTATTATAAACTAGTTTTGCCCACGACCAAGTACGCGCTTGAATTTAGCAAAAAATAATATTATAGCCTAAGTTACTCCTTACCTTAGTTATCTGCCAGTGAAAGTCTCGTCAAAATCGGTCCAGCCGTTCCAGAGATTAGCCGGAACAAATAGACAGACGAAAAATTGTAAAAAATGTTATTTTGGTATATGTACCGTTTATACATTCATATGCATTGAGTAAAAAGGGCTATTTTAATATTACAAACAGACAATATAATTTTATTATAAGTATAGATACAAGATCTTCTCCTATCTGAATGCCTTCTTACGACCTCCTTGCACATCCTGTTCATTTAGTTTAGAACATAAATCAAAACAATAACAAAAACGAGTTAAAATTTTTGATATTTTTATTGTAAATGATATGTTCCATTCCTTTTGAGATCTGAACAAATAAACGACCATAAAGCATTGTTCTCAATTCAGCATTTGTAATAAAAGTGTAACATTTACGAAATAAACGAGATGGAGTGAACTCAAGATTTTATTTCTTGCTGGAAGAACGTACAGTTACACAACTTAGATGTAGCATCGGCAAATTCAGTAAAACCGATTACCGCCGATTCACACAACCAATCGAAATAGCTCCCTATCGCACCATTCGACGCAAATCGTCGCTATAAATTCTCGCGCCAGTGTTGTGTAAAATTGACGAATATATTAGGTCATCATATGACATCATATTACAAGTTATTACGTTTGTGTAATGATCATATTCATTTAGAAATAAATATTGATAATTTGGGATAGTGATCGGTTTTACGAATTTTGCCGATGCTATATCTAAGTTGTGTCGTACTGTACCAAACTCAAGTTGAAAATTATGTAGTAAATTGCATATTGCGTGCTTCTCCGCCGAGTAAACTTAAATACAGGATACTTGATGCATTCCTATTTTAGTTGTTTGAAACACGTATATTTCTGAAGATGTCCCTGGGATGGTTTACTTGGACATAGATATAGAGATTCTAGTCAAAATCATAATTTCAATTTTTATTTTTAAATAACTTGTTGAATCGATTATTGATACAGTATAGAATACTTACACCATGTTAATCCTATTGATTGAATAAGGTACTGATCCAGCACAACTATAATGGGTAAAATATATCATAACCTATGGTTCTGTTTGTGTTTTGCAACGCTATCATCTTCCTTGGGTTGGGTTGGAAGTAAAGTTACTTCGTACAAAATTTTATTTAATATATCATAATATTCACACATGGTTCTGCTTGCGTTTTGCAACCCTATCTAAGGAAGATCTCTTTGGACTTTAAGCTTACTTCGTACAAAATTTTATTAAGTAATGTTCACTGTTTAGGCCGTGAACAGAGAGACAGAACTACTTTGAATTTATAGTATTATTATAGATATTTTATTAATTAAATGATTAAATTTAATGGGAATCTAACATCGTTTCGATGAGTAGACTTTACCGACAATAGCTGTCACGAAAGTAAGTACATTTCCACTATAATTTTTTTAATTTATCAATATATATACTGAAAATATTTAGACAAAGATTAAGAATTTGTTGAATATTTTATTTAACTCCTGATTTAGTTTTATTCTAAAACTCAAACGTTGAAAACAATTATTATACGAGAGGTTTTTAATTACCTACTTTTAAGTGAGATATAATTAGTTACGCTTAAAAAAATTTATGAACTTATCAAGAATACATTCTTGCCTATTTATGATTATACTAATGAATATAAAACTTTATTATATTATATTTGTAGTCTAAATGTGCCTCCCCAACTAAAGATAACAAACATATAATTTAAACATAGTGATCGTGGAAATGTAAATATCTTTAGTACAACCATTCCGATATAATTTCCGCAATAAACTTTGCTTACAAAGTGAATCATAAATTGGCATACTTCGATAATAAAATCAAGAACTACGCACAACTCCGAATAAACTTCGGAAAGAATATACATAAAATGAGGCAGGACTTGATTATAGAAAATATTCTCTATAGATTTATTCGGTCAAAACTTCATCCCTCCGTATTTTCCATTGACATTCGTCCAAATAAAATTACGACTTGGTAGTTCTCACAAAACGTCAATCAAGTCTTATTCAGAGTCCATGTAACTTGGGAGTCGACAAAGAATGTGTCAGTTTGACGCGGGCAAAAGAAATCTTTGGGCCTTCAGAATGTGCGTTTACTTCAGCGAATTGTATATGATTCGTTTTTTTCATCACCCAATACTATTTTTTGATGTTGTTAAAGTATAAGACGTCTGGGAGTAATTTTTAAGAGTATATTTTTGTTTCTGTGAGCTACAGATATATGTTACATATATATAACGGAGAAGCATGTCCGAGCCCGTTTTTAAAAACATGACGTTAGCATTGCTGACGTCGTGATTGTCATGGTTTCGTTCTTTAACCATTCTTCATAATCTTCTCTGATTTATTCCAATAGGTGGCCGTCCGACCGCTCCGTCGGCTCGACCAACCCTGTCGATACCGACGGGCGCTTGGTCTTTTATAACAAAAATAGGTGGGTAGACTTATTCACTCAACATAACACCTATTTACAAACACTAAAATATTTCAGACTAATTTAACGTTTCACAATTATTAAAATAATCATTTCTAGACACGTGTTTTTCTTAAATCGTGGTTTTGCATCGACATATATTATTTCTATATTTTTTTTTTATAGAATAAATACAAATAATATGATTTCCGTATTGGAAACGGTAATCTTCCGTAATCCACTAGGCCATATTATTTCACTCAAAGTTTAATGGAATACTAATAATCACGTTATTATAATTTTATCTTTTAATTCAAATTTCACGTCAATATTGTAATTACATTTACTCGTTGGTCACTCTGGATATTAATTTAATCAGAATATTTTAATTTTCTTTTAATACATAAAATATTGTTTTCTTTTTTATGTAGCGTTCGTATTTAATAATGCACATTTGATAAATTTTAGAACGCGTGCATCCTAACCGATGATTTCGAGTTCGAACCCAGGCAAGCACCACTATATATATGTGCTTAATTTGTGTTTATAATTCATCTCGTGCTCGGCGGTGAAGGAAAAACATTGCGAGGATACCTGCATGTGTCTAATTTCATCGAAATTCTGCCACATGTGCATTCCGCCAACCCTCATTGGAACAGCGTGGTGGAATATGTTCCAAACCCTCTCCACAATGGAAGAGGAGGCCTTATTTCAGCAGTGGGGAATGTAAAGGCTGTTACCTATTTGATAAATCATGAGATCTTACATGAGACTTAGGAGAGTGCTTACTTTTCATGATGCGAAAGCGGTCCCGTTAAGCCAGCGAAGTTTTCAAATAACAAAAATATATTTGTATTATTATTAAAATATATATATTGTGTATATAACATGATACGAAAGAAAAAAAGGAAAAAAAACAATTGATCCCGCTGAGTTTCTTTCGCCGGTTCTTCTCAGGTCTGAGGTGTTAAATTCCGAAACGGTGGTAGAGTTTTGACTATCAATAAGAAAATGTAATCACTTCTATTTTGAATAAAGATTTTTGACATTTACTTGATTTTGACTTTGAAGTTCCGTAGAAGGTACCGCTGGTCTTTCTAGTTTTTTTATCTTTGCCACCATTGAATCCCATATACATATATCCCCCTAACTTCATGTGTGGGAAACACACGCATTTTTCTAGTGAACCTTCATGTGTCTTATTTGTGGTAGAATGTGCTCCAAACATTCTCCACAAAGAGTGAGGAGGCCATAGCCTAACAGTGTAAAATTAATAGACTTTTCATGTAAAAAAAATATTAATATTTCTTTTAAATGTCTTAGTAAATGATAGATTGTATTACAATAATTAAATCAAGTACAGGGCAATAATACGAACCAAATGAGCGTTGACTTCAAACAATTTTAATTAAAGATCTTATGCTATGATAGTTTTTTCGTCGAACGTCGAAAAGCTTAAATCTATTATTCTCACTAACTTCTTTGATATAACTTATGAATTCTCATTAAACTTACCAAATATGTTCGTTTAAATCATAGCCTGAACACTGTGTTCGTGTAATGTTAGTTTAACGCCAAGCTATTACAGATGATATTTACGATCACTGGCAACATTTTGCAATGTCATTTTACATTTTATCACAAAACAGTGATATACTCAAAATATCTGCGTTACTGTCGACAAGGCGCTACCAACCTTGAGAACTAAAATGTTATTTCCTTTGTGCCTGTAGTTATACTGGCTCACTCACCCTTTAAACCGGAACACAACAATACTCAGTACTGTTGTTAAGAATATAAGATGAATGGGTGGTACCTACCCAGACGGGCGGCACAAAGCTGCATACTAGTGATTGGTGCCTGGAGTAAGTGTATCGTAATTATTAATAGAGTAGCTTATTATTACATATTTTTCTTTATTTCAATTTGTGTTGCTTGTTTGTATGCTAGGTGTGTGTTCTAATCCTTTGATCTGGGAAACTGAAATGGCTATCTGACATATAATTCACAGCCTAAGCAGGTGCGTCGAAGAGGATTTTGCGCGGGAATTCCTTGTATTACTACAATAAAACGGTGAACACACTACATTAATAAAATCGGACCGCATGGACATTGTTCGAGAGATGCCATGAAATTTATGTAGTACCGTGTAGTATACATATGTAAGGAACACACTCTACAAATTCTGTTCGAAGATTGAAAAAGTTGGAACAAAACTGATGAAAGCTTTACAAACGTTGGACGTACCTTGGACAAACTCTAGACAGATGGGATTACAGATGAAATGGACGTATTAATAGATTGTTATAATTATTCGAAATTAATAGATACCGTTTAGACATTTTTTGGCGGCCCACCGGGTAAACCATCTTACTCACGGAGGTACCACTGCACGCAAGTTATGACTCTCAACGTGAGAGCCGTCAGGGTGGATTATTTGTTACAGTCTGAATATAAAATCTCTTAGATCAAACAGTTATATGTCATACACATACTTATTATAATTCGACTCCGTGTTCGAGTTGCGTGTACACCGGTTTTCATGGGTACGCCATTACGAGGTCCCGGGTTCGATTCCCGGCCGGGTCGATTTAGAAAAAGTTCTTTAGTGTTCTATATTGTGTTGGGTCTGGGTGGTACCTTCGTTACTTCTGATTTTCTATAACACTTGGGGTTAACAACTATAACTAACAACATTATCTTGGAACTAACACATTGGAATTAGTTGATTGATGTAGTCCAATATTAGTTTATTTATACAGCAACAAACAACAGCCTGTAAATTCCCACTGCTGGGCTAAAGGCCTCCTCTCTCTTTGACGGGAAGGTTTGGAACATGTTCCACCACGCTGTTCCAATGCGGGTTGGTGGAATACACATGTGGCAGAATTTCTGTGAAATTTGTCATATGCAGGTTTCAGGCACATGAATGGTGCTTGCCTCGGTTTGAACCCGCAATCATCGGTTAAGATGCACGCGTAACCACAACCATCTCGACTCGAAATTTATTTATAATCACATTCGAATTGTTCTACCTCCATGTATTTTATTTTTGATTAAATTTGTTGACTAATTGAGTCTTCCTGACCTTTCTATCTACAAAAAACCGTTCTAACTTCCTGATTTATTTTAATCATGAAACATGGCACTCACGAGAACCTAATGAAATAAAAATATTTAGGGAAAATTCAAAAAAAAATTGTTCTATACATAAAATAAAATTGGGATGTCCGTTTGTAATATTAAAATAATTTCTTATAAATGCATATGACGTATACAAATAACGAAATAACATTTTTTACAATTTCTGTCTGTCTTTTTGATCTCTGTAATGGCTGAACCGATTTTGACAGGTCTTATACTGGCAGATAGCTGATGTGTTAGGATAAAGTTTGGCTGTTTTTATTTTTGACACAGTTTGAAAATAAATTCTCGCGTCCAATTTTAATATCAGAATATTAATGCTCAACAAGTCTAAATACTAAATCTCAAGCAAAACAGAGATATTAGCTTTTCAGACTTCAACGAAATATCTTAATTTATCACCAATACTTCGAGATAAAAAATCACCATTATCAAATTATCAAAGCTTTTATCATAACGACCAATATTTTACGTTCGTTAATAACAGGTGCGGTCTGCTCGGGGTCTAAATTGCTTCTTACTTTTTAGTCTAGACGTATAAGTTAATGATCTACTAATGGCTCTACGTGGTCTGTTATTTGTGCAGGTGTCTAGTGTTTTTTTCTTAAATATCTTAGCTCGTTTGAGCATTAATCATATCGTGCACTTATAAAATCATTAGCTTTTTCACGCTAATTGATAAATCGATAATTTTCACACGAGGCAAGTTTTTTATCATAATTATACTTAGTATCTTCTGGTAGTTGAGCTGAGATGGCGCAGTGGTTAGAACGCGTGCATCTTAACCGATGATTTCGGGTTCACCAAGCACCACTATGTATATGTGCTAAATTTGTGTTTATAATTCATCTCGTGCTCGGCGTTGAAGGAAAACACGGTGAGGAAACCTACATGTGTCTAATTTTATCGAAAATCTGCCACACGTGCATTCCACCAACCCGTATTGGAACAGCGTGGTGAAGTATGTTCCAAACCCTTTCCTTAATGTAGAGGAGGCCTTAGCCCAGCAGTGGGTAATTTACAGGCTGTTACTTTACTTTTATCTACTGGTAGTTTTATTCCCTTAGAATTATTGGTGCTTATGCTATTATGATTGATAGTTATTTACGTTCAAACAAAACAATATACATTACAATTTAAGGCAGTTTCAGGGAGATACAATGAAAACTAAACTTAATGGTCACAAAAGTGCTCTTAGAAAATGCGGTACCTTTCTATTCAAGTATACTCTCTTTCCAGAAGGTTTATTCCACCACAATTTTCCTCCAGTCTGTTAAATATACATGTCTTGGATTTCCATACAATATGAGTAGAGTTTTAGTCCAACAACAACATATGAGAGACTTTAGTCCAACTAGTTTCAGTTTGAACTACTAATCTTCTGCAATATACATATTCCAAGGCATTTTTTGTACAGATTTTGTAGGATTGTAACCTAAGAATAAAGGATCTTGTTTATAAAACGCAGTTGGGCTTTTACGGATGGGGCTCTTCATAAGGGGCAAAAGAGATCTAGCCCCCGTACTCCTCGTTAATATCTGTAACTGTGCAAGGCTATACCTGCCGTCAAACTTCATGCCATGTTAAAAAGTATACGCGATGACTCCACCTCTCGCTATCTGCTGCTGTCAAAGCCCTATGCCAACTTCGCTGTTCAAATATATAATAATAGTTCAAGGTCATTTAGAAATCAACCCTCGAAAATCTATATATTTTTATGATAATTCATATTTTGTTCCACCATTGTTGTAAATATATTTAAATAAAACAGATTTGTATATATCCAAATACATCTATTATTTTAAAAAGGATACACACTAACTGGAAGTAGAATAAAGCTCATTAAAAACTTAAGATTTCCTTCACTTAGTTAACTATTTCGTTAAAGGTTTTTTATTACTTGCTAACGTAACTTCGAAGTTACGTGCCATCGAGATATTTACTTAAGACTCTGTTTTTAATAAAGTACAATCTTGTTTGGCACTTAAAAAAAGACGCGCGTAATGCTTGAATTTATCGCCATTTTTGTTTAAATTACCGTTGTTACGACGGATCGAATTTTTGCTCTCAATAAAACATAAGGCGCTCGGTCTATATTAACACACTACTTGTATCTGCAACTATGGGTGCGCTTGGATCCAACAAAAATGTAATTGTGGTAACCAAAACTAAACTCCTTACATCAGCTTTCTGTCAAATGGAGTACTGTCAAAATTGCTCAAGCCATTCCAGACAGACAGATCAAAATAGAAAAAAAAAAGATTTGGTATATGTATAGTGTATTAATACCTATGCAATTATCAAAAAGCGGTTATTTTAATGAAAGCAACCTGCTCCGTTTTAGCACGAAAGCAATACTGATACTAAATATACTAAATAATTTGTTTATTACGATATCACATTACAAACTTTTAAGTCAGTGTTTCTATAATATTTTTAATACATATTTATGTATTTTTGTTTGTAAATAAAACGTCACAACTTAAAATGTCATCTATAACTTATATAATATGTATACTAACTTCTTATCAGAATAATAGTTGCGGTTTCAGTCTTGACTCCTTGCACTATTATCGCTTTCTGTTAGTTTGATAGACAAATAGGCTTAGTAGCTTGTATGTATTAGTTTCATAAGTGTATATATGCCACCACCAGGTATTACATCGATTATTTAATCAAATAATTGATTTATGGACCCATACTGTTAAAGTATGGACTGAGCATGTATAAATATGTATTATATTGTCATCCACTGTGGATTAGTTGACTTTTTTATTTCTTTAAAATTGGCGTGTAGACTGAAAAATAAAAATGTACAAAAAATTAATGCCAATACACCAATACACAACCAACATTTGGAAATAAGATAATATGTTCGTTGTACTGTAAGAAAATCTTTGCCCCAATGTTAGACTCTTGAAATATTAAATAAAATGGTCATGTCAGGGATTTCAGCTCAACCCTGGGAATCCCTCCTATGTGTTGGAGGCCCGCATAGGAGGGCCGACCGTCAGGGCGTCGCGGTAGCATGCATAAGCGATCCCGTGGCGACCGCCGAAAGACGGAGAGGGTACCGCTGGTTTTTTAGTAGATAATCCCAGTGGACCTGGGCGCACTCGGCGTCCAGGAAACCGAGGAGCCCCCCCCCCCCCTTTCCATCACGTGGGGGAAGCGCGTAGAGCGTTTTTCCAGCGATCTATCTATATCCTGGAGATCTATGGCTTTAGACCATCCATAGACCTACGAGGCAGAGTGAATCTAAAATGCATGAATATTTATTTAATTAATCTAGTTTTAACAGTGCAAATATTAAACACGGAACCTTTAAAATGTAAACATTGTTTCGTATAATTCTAACCGATAGAGGTTTGTGGCTGGAATATGCTGTCGTAGATTGGTTTTTGCTTCGTTCGGATGTCCAGCTCTGCAAATATAAAAGTATGATCTAAGTAACAATTCAGGTGAATGGATGCGGCATCATTGTTTCTAATTCTAATTTAACAACGCAATCTATACTAATACTAACATAATATAATATACTAATATGGTAATATTATCAATGTGAATGTACAGTACGACACAACGTAGATGTAGCATCGGTACAATTCGATGATCAGAAAATGCAATAAAACCGATCACATCCGAAATGAGTGTGCTATCCCAAATTATCAATATTTATTTCTTATGTGAATATGATCTTTACAAAAACGTAACAACTTTTAATATCATATGACGTAATATATTCGTCAATTTGACGCGATAATTTATAGCGACGAATAGCGTCGAATGGCACTTACTGTGCTTAATGCTTCACTAAATTATCCAAGCTCTGCCTAATATTTGTCTTTTAATATGATCTTATCATATTATTTTATATTTTTTTATTATTCGAAAATCGGATGGGTAGTTCTACTGTATTATTATTATTGTTTGTGTGTGCTTCTGATCTGTTACATTTATATTATTTTTAAATATACCACATCCAAGAAAAATATCGGTAATCTCACAATATAAGTGTTTGACCACTATTAACATTTTAATTAATAATTAACATTTACAAAGCAAAATTAATTTGAAATTAGCTCTAGAAGCAGATTCAATTATGGTAATTAGCTGATGGCTGTCTCTGCTGATTTGAATTCCATATTATATTTACATTAAATTTAAAGTTCACGGATTGACTATGACCATATGATTTATTGTAAAATAACCTCACAGGTTAGTAAAGTAAAGTAATAGTCTGGAAATTTCCCACAGCTGGGATAAAGCCCCCTCTTCCCTTGAGGTGAGGGTTAGGAACATATTCCACCACGCTGTTCCAATGCGGGTTGGTGGAATGCACAAGTGGCGGAATTTCGAAGAAATTAGGCACATGTTTTCCTTCGAGATGAATTATAAACACAAATTAAGCACAATTATATAGTGGTGTTTGCACGCTATCATCGGTTAAGATGCACGCTAACCTAACCACTGGGCCATCTCAGTGTTATTAATACCAAACTAAACAATAACTATTGCTCTGTAAATTATAAGAAAACCTGTTAAATTTCCCCAAATATTGTTTTTCAATTTATCTTCGAAGTATATATTGTCTTTTTATTATTACTACATAATTTATTGAGCTCACAATCTGTTGATGTTCTTTTACCTTTTTTTTATAAAATAGGTCAATGGCCAAAATAACAGCCTCATCTGATGGTAAGTGGTCAACAACGCCGTACAGGATTTATGTTATAATGTACGTGCTTACTAAAGCACACTTCCATTTAGAGACTCCTTCCAGTTACTTAGAACTTGAGCCCATTTGCGGTCCTATACCTAGTTACAAGACCTTCGAGGTTGACAAATGTGCAAAAACGGCTCAGGATATGGTATAATATCTTAGCAAATAAGAGAGTTTCCAACGTATACCAGATCGGTAATATGTCTTATCTGTGAGCTTGTAAACACCTATCTGATGAGTGATACTAAAAAAATATACGAAGAAATTTTCCGCTCAAATCTCAATTGGGCCAAGGTAAAAAATTAGTCAACCTCCAGTGCTGACAAATTAGCGGAGGCGACGATTCTAGAATTAAGTACAAGAACATTGAAACTGTATTAACGTAATGAATGTAATATACATCTTAAGTGCTTTTTATCGTATTTATAAAACAAAATATGGTCTTCATAAAAAACTAAGGAAAAAGAGCTTATGCGACGTGGGTGGATATTACATATTAAATCGGGATGTTCTCTTCAAAGCTAATCACGAATTAATTATAGATGAATAAACTGTCGTTTGTTGCTTAAATTTTATGTATCAGTTTGTCTTGGTATGAACCCCATTTATTAAATATTTTACCACTAAACAGTATCACCTCTGTATAGTGCCATGTTGAAAGTTCTGGAGGCCAAAAGAATGGACACCCTAGAGCTACAGAGAAACGGGGTCTACCCTGAATATTATTATACATAATTAATTTGAATATTTCCATTTCAGTCAGATTTGACAATAATACGTTAACTCTTTTCTTCAGATCAATTTAAAAAGAAAATAGTAATAATTCGCCAGTCCTGTTACCTGAACTTGGCTTGACAAACAACCGCGTGTCTAGATTTTTGAATATATCTAGATATCTGAATATATTAAAATAGATACCTCATCAGAATCTATATTTTACAGGACTTCCACTGACAGATAGCTAATGCAATGAAGATTAGCCTAAGGGCTACAGCAATATTTTTTCGTTGAATTCAATGGCGCACGAAGCAATGGCACAGCCAGTACATTTTGTATTTATTACTTTACTTACTTACTACATACTTACTTTACTTAGTTTTTATATCTTACGCTTGTCATATTTTGCGGTGAGTTTCGAGCTTATTCACCAACACCTCAAGTAATATGTTTGTAATCATAACATAGTTTGATTAATTAGATGAGAAATAATTCGTCTTGACGCTAGAACCTACAGTACACAGGTGTCTGCTAACTTGAATTTATCTTGTAAAGAGATTACTTTTATCATGTATTTATTATTCGTTTCATATGAGAACTGTAAGAAATATAATTACATTTATTAATATAATTATAATGAATTAAATATTTTAATGTGCTACAATAGAACAATAAAAAAAAAACTTCAGTTTGATATTTGATATATTTTTATTTACTGAATTAATGATAATAGTATATATGACGACCTCCGTGGTCGGGTGGTGTGTACACCGGTTTTCATGGGTACGCCACTCCGAGGTCCCGGGTTCGATTCCCGGCCGAGTTGATGTAGATTATCATTAGTTTTCCATGTTGTCTTGGCTTTGGGTGTTTGTGGTACCGTCGTTACTTCTGATTTTCCATAACACAAGTGCCTTAGCTACTTACTTTGGGATCAGAGTAATGTATGTGATGTTGTCTCATATTTATTTATTATATGGTATCTGTATCTGAACGTTCAACACAAAAGCAATAAATATTAGTGTAGTTAATAAATTATTAATGCGTAGTAAGAGGTGGGTTGCAATGAAATGTCTCTACCGCTTTTCGGCCGATGGAAGATACGCATTTTTTGGAACTTTCGATATAAACATTTATTTTTTTCATAATGGTAAGTGGTTACCACCGCATAGATAATAGCGCTGATCACCATTCCTTACATCACCAATGCATCACCAACCTTGGGGACTAAGATTAGATGTCATGTCATCTTGTGTCCATTTGACCTGTTGACTTCCAATGAGGATATATTAATTTAAATAATTGTATTTAACTAACTCGACTTTGAATTTTTTAAATGTTGAAAACGAGTAACTACTGATTTTCTTGCCGGTTCTTCTCGGTAGAATCTACTTTCCGAACCGGTGATAGCTTCACTTAATTCTAAAATGACGATTCACAAGTGCTTGTAAAAGCCTACTTGAATAAAGTTTATTTTGATTTGATTTCATTTGGACATCATCTGCAGTACAATTTTATTTAACAAATGTCGCAGTGTAATGTAATAAAAAACTACTACTTAACTTCATGCAAAATAGATGAGGTAATTACTTCGACTTTCAAACTTGACGTAGAAGACAAGAAAAAGTTTTCCAACGTCACTCTATAAATAGTTATTTATTTCCACTGGGAAGTTTATTGACATGAATGAAACCTATCTCAGTTTGATGCCAATTTATTTCTAACTTTTATATTGTTTTTGACCAAACAAAAGAATTGAATATAAATAAATAAAATTTTAACAAAAAGAAAAACCGACTTCAAACAAAACACTATTTTAAAACAAATAAAATGCACTAAAAAGTCATAAAAATAATTGCATATTTAACATATTTCTTAGAGTCCTCCTAGGTAAAATGAAATGAAAAATATTAGACTACTTAGAAGTCGATTTACGAGTATATAATGTAGTTATAGTTATTGTTATATTTGGAGCCGGTGTCAGCCACGGGTACACGCCTCAACAATCAAAAGAAAGAAGCGATATGAGCCCCTTGATTCACCCAGTATATTATCGTACAAAAGGTAATTTGTAAAAAGCATATTTCTTAATGTATTCTCGTATTGTTTTTTAATAGATATACTATAGGGTTTTCTTGGCTGACATTGACTTGGCTGATTCAAGGGGAAGGTTTTTGTTTTTGAAGTTTGCATTGTGATGTCGTAAATAAACAAATTCTGTAGTATATTTAGCATCAGTATTGCACCCGTGCGAAGCCGGGGTGGGTAGCTAGTTGATTATAATATTCGACTATGATAATTACATAAACATAACCACATTACGGAAGGTGACTCAAATATCCAAATAACCCATAAATATAAGATTCGACCGAGTATCGCTAACGTGCTCCTCAGAATTGTTCCGTTCCCTTCCGTTCCGTTACTTTGCCATGGATCCGATGCTCAGAACCTTACCAAACTTTCACCAAACTACCCTTGAAGTATATATTTTATAATAAAAAAAGAATCATCAAAATTGGTTAACGTGATTTTCAGTTATTCACCTATTTGTCGCGCATATACATAATGCAAATTTAATTTAATTCCGTTTTCATACGGATACCATCATCGGAAAAAAATAAAATTAAAATGGGACCCCACGGGAAGCACTACCTTTTAAACAAAAAAAAATTATCAAAATCGGTCCACCCAGTGAAAAGTTATGAGGTAACAAACATAAAAAAAAAAATACCGACGAATTGATAACCTCCTCCTTTTTGAAGACGGTTGAAAATCTGTAGCTATTCTTAGACATTATTTATGTCTAAGAGTAGCTAAAGACTTAAACATTTGTCTTTAACCAAAAAAGCAGCCATTTGATGATATGACATTACCGCTATGAGATATATTAGTCATTCCTTATTTTTTCGATGATCCGCTAATTAAACTAAAGTCTAATGTCCCTTGTGCCTGTATCTCTGGCTCACACTTCATGCCAGAACACAACAATACTAAAAATTGCTATTTGGCGATGGAGTATACGTTGAGTGCGAGATCATTTTTTTTATGGTATAGGTTGGCGGACGAGCATATGGGCCACCTGATGGTAAGTGGTCACCATCACCCATAGAAAATGACGCTGTAAGATATAGAATATTAACTATTCCTTACATCGTCAATGTGCCACCAACCTTGGGAACTAAGATGTCCTCCTGATGATGTGCCTGCACAAGGGACATCTTAGTTACACTGGATGACTCACCCTTCAAACCGGAACACAACAATAATGAGTACTGTTATTTGGCGGTAGAATAACTGCTGAGTGAGTATTGCACAATCTCCGCTACCCATACATATAATTATAATACAATGTCTAATATTTGAGCGCTCGACAGAAAAACTGATACATTATTAAAGTAATCTATGATTACAATTAAGTAAATAAAATAATACAGCGTCTTGTCCATTACTTCAAAGGCAATAGTTTGTGAAACATCATGTACATTGTCTCTGTCTCTGTCTCTTGTGATAAGTATTTTTTCTGATATTATAAAAGCAACTCTTTCTGATAGTCTGTCTGTTGGTTATGTATGGCCAAACCAAAGAACCCAACTTGATACAGTAGCCTTACAAATTTACAAAGCTAGCTGGAACTTCAAGGAAGTAAATAGGGTTTTTATAGCTATTAGGGTTATAATACAATTAAGGTGTTTATGATCGATAGCACACCTTTGGAATGAAACGAGATAGCCAGGAGGCGCCTGGCTATTTCATTTCATATTAAATTGTTTATATAACATATGAGACAAAAAAACCCGCTGAGTTTTTTTCGCCGGTTCTTCTCAGGTCAGGGTATTTTCTTTTCCGAACGGGTGTTACTGTTTCAATTGACCATCAATCATCAATCATAATACTTCTATATTGAATAAAGTTATTTGAGTTTGAGTTTTAGTTTAATGTCTCACAACGAAACTCTAAAACGGGAGGTAACCTGCGACAAGAAGTTAAATATAAAATCAATAAATACTATTTTATATAAGTCGTTTAAAATGTCATTACTTTGTTAGAGAGTATTTGTAGTTCGCATAAAATCGCCTGAACTACGCCTTTTTCCGTTCATCCTTCTGCAAAGGAAATTGTTGCCATATATTGAGGCTTATCTCTAGATAAATTTACATTGGAGGAATGTCGTAAGGAGTCTTTTCTTTCCGGTTGAAATGTGAAAGAGATAAAATTTCACATAACTTTCCAAAATTATACTGTACTAGTAATATAACATTCTTTATGAATGAAATCAATCAATCTAAGTGTTTTATATTAATTGTATATGTCACCGTAAGATTCAAAATAAAAATGAAAATAAACTTCATTCAAGTAGGCTTTTACAAGCAATTTTGAACCGTCATTTAAAAATTAAGTGTAGTGTGTAACCGACAAGAAACTCAGTAGTTACTCTTTTTCAACACTTAAAAAATACAAAGTTACGTTAGTTAATACAATTATTTAAATTTATATATCCTGCCTGAAAGTCAACAGGTATTAATTCCACGCTTTTTTATCATCTACAAAATCTTGTATCGAATAATATGCCCTTTTTACCAATGTATTTTTTTATAAACGATTTGAATTTACGAAACGGCAAAGTTAAAAATGTCTGATTACAAAATTCGTTAGATTAAAATCTATCAGGCTCTCTTTCAGATTGTAAACTATCGAAATTTTGCGAACTGTGAAATATGATTACAATTTAACGCATTATTTTTAATAAAATTGGAAAGAATTTTAAATCTTCAAAAACGAAAACAGACCTGAATATTAGTTTTCAAAGAATCTCTGCGTTGCAAATGTTTGAACAAGACAGTGGCCGGTCGGGCCACGGAATTTCCGTTTCATAGTCATAATGAACTTTGTTACGAGTTTCCGGTAAACATTTGACTTACAAACATCTTGGACCGCACTATAATTTACAAGAGCCAATAATTTAAACGTAAAATTGAATCACCACTCAAGTTAAATGGTTAGTGTGAGTTTGATTGACTTATATTTATAGCTTACAAACGTTAACGTTTTATATTCAACTAGCGACCCGCCCTTTTTAAAATAAACAATACAAACTACTTACTTGGTGGTAGGGCTTTGTGCAAGCCCGTCTGGGTAGGTACCACCCACTCATCAGTTATTCTACCGCCAAATAACAGTACTCAGTATTGTTTGAAGGGTGAGTGAGCCAGTGTAACTACAGGCACATGGGACATTACATCTTAGTTCCCAAGTTTGGTGGCACATTGACGATGTAAGGAATAGTTAGTATTTTTACAGCATCATTGCCTTTAGGTGATGGTGACCACTTACCATCAGGTGGCCCATGCTCGAACAAACAAAACAAAATTTAAGTTTATTACTCAATATTCAACTTACATAAGTTTCACTTGTCGCTCCTTTTGGGCGTCCCAAGAGCAACCCACTTAGATTTTTTAAATAATAAGTACATATATGAGTAATAACATCTTAAATTCCACAAAAATTGTAATCAATACGTAGGAGAAATAATGAAAGAATACAACCAAAGGTCAATTATAAAGATAAGATAAGATTATAAAAAATTGTACTTTGGACGTGAAAAATGTGTTTGGTCATATTGACCATATTACCGAAGGTATCAGCGGCAAGTTTGGGCAAGAAATATTATAACATTGTGACGATACCCTCTTATGTTATCTTGCAACCTGTATTCTGTAATACGGGTTGTCTATTACTTAGACACTGGAGTCCGAAATCAAATAATCCGAACTCAATTAAACAAAAATTATACATTGTTTCGTTGTCATTAGTAGTTAGTAAGCGAACAAAAAACAAAAGAAGATCACAGAACGTTCGATTTTACTGATTAGTTTTTCTTTTTGAATGTTGTAAAAAAAGGTTTTATATATGGCAAAATAATGTTACTTAAAATTAAAATAAATTTAGTTGTTTATATAATATAGATATAATAAAAATAGAAATCGCAGGCGCGAACACGGGTTATCCTACTTTACTATCAGCAGGATAGGATAAGTTCTAATCCTTTCGATATGAAGTATTCACACAACGCCTTCGTTGTGTGTGTGTGTGATGCCTGTTACCTTAAAATCTCATCAACAAATTCCTAGACGATTATTGTTTAACGGTACATGTTTTTAAAGTTTAATATTTTTCTCATCAAGCCAAAAAAGACTCGTTTCTCATTGACGAACAAAGTGCTACACTGGCTCGAACAAAGGACGAGAATGAAAAGCAAAAATGTAGTCCCTACCTAATTAGTGCCCTGAAGTGTTGAAAACCTAAGGGAGCTAATTAGGTAATTGAAATACACAGCTTAGGTAATGTCGAAATAAAAGTCCACATATGAACAACAGACTTGATAAACGTTGATAAATTTTTAATTGGCTAACTTATATTTAACGACTGTGATCGTTAACTGATAACGCAAGTCATGCTGGCCTATTGTGATATTTAATAGTTGCCTCACGATGTTTTGTAAATAAAACTTTTTAAATTATTCGCCAATGTTTTGATTAATTATATTTTTCTGTAAACTACCAATTAATTTTTAAGAAAAAGATTTTTTTTTCCAATTTAAGGATTATTTTGGGTCTTTAAACACTGTATTTATTTTGACAACATTGTAGAACCGGGTGTAGGTAAAATATTAATCATTACTTATTATATTGATTTATAATACTATGTAGAAAATCTTTAGGAAATATGAAATTAGTGAGTAATACATTACATAAATATTCATAACTTTGAATTATTAAGTAAATTAAAAAAGTAAATAACACAACATAAAGTCCAATTACAATGTTTTCCTCTTATGGAGATCGTTTCAATGCAGTTTTTCCGAACCGATACGACATGTGAACGTTCAAGAAAAGAGCGTACTCCTTCTTAACAGACCGGCAACACACCTTCAAAACCCCTGGTATTGCAGATGTCCATGGGCGGTAGTAGTCACTTTCCTTCAAGTGAGCCTCACGTGTCCCCAGCCTAAGTACAGTCTACAATGTTCTCAGCTACGAAGCCCTTAAGGTAAACAAGAGGCCTTTAACTAAGTGGTAGGATTTTGTGCAATCTTGTATGTGTATGTTTATGTGAATAGCAATACACATTGTTTATGAATAACGTTTTAAATGGTGATAGGGCGAATGTAGCTAAATGCACGGTGGACGGAGCATCTCAGCTCTCGATGTTGGTGGCGCATTGGCAATGGAATGCCTAATATTTCTGACAGCATTGTCTATGGGCAGTTATGATCACTTATCAGGTAACCCATTAGCCCATATTTTAATCAAAAAGTCATAAGCAGATAATAGACAAATTTATAATAACGCTACTGAGATTCTTTAGTTCTATTAGGACAAGACTTAAGCTTGTAAGTACGCGGTAAGGTTATTTATGTCATTTGTTTGGTCACTTATAAGATGTACAGAGAAGAAAGAGTCTGTTAATATTTGGATATATTATGTTACTATTGTTACATGTTTGTTTCCTTGTAATATTTTTTATTATTAGCCAAGTGAAAGATTATTTTTCAAACATAAATTAAACACGTGAAAACACACACGGCTTACTTCAATCTGAAAGCACTATTTTTGGCTACGATTGGCGTTTTTTTGTACGAAATCACCACCACCAGATATTAGCGTCATAAGCAATTTTTTACACCATTTTAAGCCTTTTGATAACCTACTTACCATTTTATATAAATATAAAAAAAAACTTCCTTCCACACTCAAGATCCACCTATTCCTTCCAATGACCTTATCATATATTACCTTAATCGCCCAATATACCTAAATAAAAATTACTGTTAGTCACCTTGTTATAGAGTGCGTGGGATGGAGCAATTTGGAAAAAGCAATTGCGACTATACATCACTGTCTTGCTGGTGATCTGTGCGTCGATCGTTGTGGATTGACGCCGTTGTGTTTTATATACCTCTATTTTATACAGGAAAACAACCGATATGGCTCAATGGTAAAACTTGGATGTAAGCCGGATTGAAAATCGAATCCGTGAATATTTGACGTGCTTAATTTGTGTTTATAATTCATCACATGTTCATCGGACAATATTGGAAGACTTGTTAGGGTGAATCAGCTCCAAGGCAGCTTCTCAAAAAGAGTACAAAGCTATAGCTGAGCAATAAGGCATTTTTATAGTTTTCTTCTTAACACCACTTGGTGCTTTAGCGAATACTTTATACAACTTGTTTGAAGGATATAATGTTACAGCAATCAAAGTTATTAAAAAATTCTGATTTATAAATTGAACTGCCACAAATCTTAAAAAATTGCCATCAATTTAAAATTGGAAGAGATTTCTTAGATTCTTATAACCAGAAAGAGTTCAAGCCCTGCGCCATCAACAGCTTTGCCTGCTCTGCGAGGGAAGGGATCGGTATATACATACGGATATATCAAATTTCCAGACCCCGGTCTATTACTGAACATTTTACGACTGGAAAAACTAATATTTTTTTTATCAGCCCATGACCGCAAGATTACATTCTACAATATTATATGCAGACCAACCAGAAATCTATGATAGAACAAGGTGAATGATATAAAAACCTTCTCTATTAAAAAGTACATGAAACCTTTTCAGTGATTGGGTTCATTTGTTAATACAAGATTGCTAGTTTCTGCCATCACAGGTTTTAGGAACCTCTTTTAATTTTTTGTATTTTGGTTGAGCGACTTTTCGTTCTTACGTAGTTAGAATAATGGAGTTTGATTTTTTTCTTGTTTCATTAAAATTTAATTTCGTTTTCAAATAATTTATTCAGAATCTACTCTGAGGTTTAAATTGTGCCCTGGCATGAAAGATTCATTAGCATATCTAAGGCGTTGATTAATATAACCCTGCATATAAACACCGAGCCTATGCATATAGGATTAGTCAAAATTGTAAGCTTAATTAAATCACTTAATTTATTCGATTCGAGGATTTCGAATTCAAGGTGTTGTTAGAAATTACTTTAAATATTCATAATTATGTTTATCTATTAAATTTTATTCTACAAGCATTGTTCTCCAAGGTAAGTCAGTAAAGGTCCAATGGAACGCAAACGTTGGCCGTGCATTGGCTAATGGTTAACATTTCTTACAGCACCAAATGTCTTTGGACGGATGCGACCACTTTTCATGAGTTGACTCATTTGGCCAACAGAATAACAATTTTATATAACAAAAAATACGTTAGCTGTTCCGAGTACTTTGTTCCGTGATGGTAAGCAGTGTATAATCACTCTCGAGAAACGTGTTATTAATTTCCTTTTTTTTTAAGCCTGACTTGTAGTGCTAGTGATTGTCACATCAAAACAAAAAAACCCTTCAGCTTTATTGTACTAGTATATAGAGGTGAATTATTCAATAGGGCGTGAATGACCATATCCAAAATTATGAGAAATACTCAAATGAGTTTAGGCTCGTTTTTTGATGAAAATTGAAACTGCATTATTACACTTTGCTAGCCTGGAATTTAGAAGCCTATATAGAAGCTTTGTAAGCAATATCTCGGTGTTCATTGTAATCGAAGGAGCCCTTGTAAAAGGATACGGTTTTCCTTAAAGTCGCTGACTTTGGTATATTTATATTTTTTCTAAATATAGTTTGCCAAACATAAAGATACTAGAGGAAGAGGAAGTATATGCCCAGTAGGACGTCAACAGCTGTTTCTTTTTTTAAATGTTATAATCTGGTTCTCACATTTGTAGATCTGCAATCTTTATTATTTACTTTGTAACAAGATGATAATATTTATGATATTCAAAAATATTCTAATGTATGCAATTGTTCTATTTTTTTAAATACGGATACATATCTTAAGTATTAAAACTAAGTAATTAAAGAAAATAATTTTATGGGAATCACAAACAAAAATACTTTAAGAAAAAATAATTGACAAAACAGAATAGTTAACAATAATTCTGTGTGAATTAACAAAGAGTAGATTAAATAGCAGATAGAGAGAAAGAGAAAGGGAGGGAAAGGTTGCTTGGATGGGATAATTAAAGATAATTATCCCATCCCATCAAGATCCTTAAATGACAATTTCTCCCAATTCACTTTTCTGTATACTATAGTTATATAAAAGGAAACCGTAAAAAAATCTCAAGCATCTACAGAAATAGTTATATATTATATGGCATTGCATCCAAGGTCATTGGACCAGCATAAAACTTTTGAGAGAAATATATCTTTGTTGTATGATAAAAAATAACTGAGTTCAAACTATAGATCAAATAAGTACCGTCCAATAAATACTAATTAATTCATAAATGACGAATTTCTGACTTAAACAGTTCTAAAAGAATCACAATTGACTATTAAACATCTTAAATTCTTCGAAGTCAATTAAAAACAATTGTTTACTAACAGGAGACTTTAAGAACGTAAATATTATAGAAAACTTGCAACTTGTACCAAAATACTTTGACAGATGTACAGAGCGATAGGCTATGTTGCCTTAGGTACTGCGACCCTTATCAACAATGTCGGGTGACTTAGAATCCATAATACAGAGAATATCACTTTGTAAATATAATCGAGCAATCAAATATAGACCTTAAAAGTAAATAACACAGAGCTTACAATTCTCCCAACCAAATGACCAGCTGAAGTAGGTCTTAGAAAATTTTGTGTTGCCCTCCTATTAAGTTGCTTGTGTTATATTGTTTCGTTTTGCCTTATTTCAATCAGCTGTGCAAAGGTAAGGAACCCAATTTTCTGCAGGGCTCTCCGAATTTTATTACACGGGTAAATAAATTATTTGTTGACTGTTTGGTCTTAGAGGCTAAGAAATATCAGCAATGATAGATCGAACATAGGTACATAAATAAAGATACATATATTACTAATTATTATTATTGTTGAGGATTGCTGAGTTGAGGTAACATTTGTAAAGTGAGAAACATACCTAAAATTCGTCAATCTTTATCTGAAACTATACTAGTAAAAAAACTACATATGTGTGTGTAACCAGTGCTTCAATATTGTAGTGAATAAGTTTTCACTTAACACCTTTTATATCGCTTAGTAGAGCAGAAAATAAAATTCTCCTGAAGACTCAAACTAAGTGGACCAAAGGAATACACGATGAGTCTGTTGGCTCACTCGTGTGGCATCTTCATAGCGGATTACATCGATACAAAGCATATCCTGTGCAATAGCCGTTTTATAAAAGAACGTGCCTTTAAATCGTTTGTATTGTGTGATATCATTCGATGAATTAGAATGCAAATCTATTTGATCGCAAATGTTACATAGCTGATACAGTAGCATTTGAATTCGACAGGACAAGAATACATTTTGGTCATTGTAATATAATAATTTTGATAGTCATTACTTTTAATAGAATTACAATTAAAAAAACACAGATCTTCATAAGACAAAGGTGAGGTGGAGAGGCAGAGGCGAGGTGCAGAGGCCTATGTCCAGCAGTGGACAAAAACGGGCTGATGATGATGATGAAACAAATATTATCACCATTAGACCGCTCTATAAGTTAAATTCGTTTCAAGATCGATGAGTTATTAGTTTTGTTGCTGTATATGAAATGATCAATATATATATATAGATGAGAATATGTCATAGTAGGTAGACATAACATTTTACGTGCTTAATTGTAGTTATGATTGATTTAGTCATCGCGGAGGATGGTATCTTGCCACAAGTACGGACTTCGTACAGTGTGACAAAGTAAGCAAAAACTCATGTCAATGGTATAGAACTATGGACATTTATCAGACGTTGTTATTAACAAAGAATCGTTAATAACAAATAATTGCTAGCGACCCAACTACTACCCAAAACACAGAGACAAATATCTCAGAAAATATTTACAGCAACGTCTGGGTATTCTAATTTATTCTAGTTAGTAACACAATAAGTCATCCATTATAAAATAGCAAAAGTGCAGTCTCTTGTCAAAGAGCTCATTGAAATTTATGTAAATAAATGATAATTTTCATATATATTTATTGGAAACAGAACAATACCAGCAATTGTATTTTTAAGTTTTATTTGTTACATTTTCTTTACTTTGCCTTTTCATTTATTGTTATTATTTCATTTTACCGTTATTTAAATAAGTTTAATGACAATTCTTCATTAACTGTATCCCTTGTTACCTGCAATAGTGTATTACACGATATTATTAATATACATATATGGATATATAGGTAGAGGACGGCCAAAGAAACGATAGATGGATTGTGTGAAAGAAGATATGGTTAGAAAGATGACGTTTGACCAAGAAGTATAGAAGGAGAAGACATGCTGCGCCGACCCCAAATAAAATTAGGATAAGGGTAGGAGGATGATGATGACGACGTTATTATGATTTTTTTAAATGATAGTGTACTGTTGCAAATATCAAAATTATGTCGACAAGAAAATGCGCCCTCAACTTCCAACAAGACCTTAAAAGTATCAAATTATCTTCATTCCTGTAATATCTGTCTGATATGTCCTTCAGACAGCTCAATAATATCGGATGATTGCTCTGGATTGTCGAGTGATGTTGTGTCTCAAACGTATTTAAAATATAATGTGTTTAAGAGATGTCAATATAAATTCGTAGGCATCTTAAATAAATGATCAATATATTTACAACAATATTATGTGTATTCACAGTAACATTGATAACTTTGATAAAATGAATTATAATCATTGTGTGTGCACTAGGAGTAAGGATAAGCTTATAACGCCAAGATTCCGACTCCGCAAAGGCAATAAATCCTTCTTGGGGCAAGGTATCCGTTTCTATAGTAAAATTCCGCAGACTTTGCCGTTTAGTAAATTCAAATCGTTTGTAAAAAATACATTGGTAGAAAAAGCATATTATTCGATACAACATTTTTTATAGATGATAAAAAAGCGTGGAGTTAATACCTGTTGACTTCCAAGCAGGATATATTAATTTCAATAAAACGCTGGTGGAATATGAACGAATTCATTCGCTATTTAAAGGTCGCTATTTAAAATTCCCACAAAATTAACTAAAAATAACAACTAACAAAAAAAAACTCACTTACTTACTTAACTGACTTACTTAATACAAATTTAAAATAAAATTTAGATAGAAAGACAGATCAATAGCTAAGTTATAAAAAAGAAATTTTGTAATATAGCCTAAATAAACTATTAATAAGTGATTCCGAGAAACTATCTATAACAGAGCACAGCACACACAGTATGTTCTACCGTGAATAATGCATGACAAATTTTGAAAATAGCTAAAAATGTAATAATTCAAAAATGGTTCACTTTTGGAGGTTTAATTTTTTAAAATTATTGCAAATAGTCACCCCTATCACCACCTAACGGATATACGTCGAATTACCAATAACCCTGTATAATGTAGTTATATTATTGTTATATTTGGGGCCGGTGTCCAATAAAATAATAAAACTTATTTTAAATTTTTGTGTGAGAGAGATATCAGTATAAATTCGTGGACGTCTTAAAAAATAATAAAGCTTACTCGTATTAATATTCAAACGAAATTATTTTAAATTTGTGTGTGAAAGAGATGTCAGTATAAATTCGTAGACGTCTTAAATAAATAATAAAACTTGTACTTATATTAAATACGAAGCAGTACAAAAGTGTCGAAATAGGTCACGTTGATATTTTAATCCATTTAGCTTAAGGACATTAATTGAATGGAAAAGTGGATTAACGGCGAGACGTTTTAATGTCTAATCATCATCACCTGCCCTAGTTTTTGAAGTCAATAAAATATCTCATTTAATCATATTATTTACACTTTGTAATTTTTATCAAATATTCAATCTTATTATGCTTGTAATGAAATTAACATAAGGTAAGGCGGAAAGTTATTCTATAATAATTGTAAAATGTATAGGACTTAAGAATCAAAATGGCGTATCACCATGAGTCACTTGTCAACATTTCTAGTGTGAGATACGACAATATCTGTGCTGTAAAAGAACTCAATCCAAAGTATTACGCTAATCTAGATGAATATATTATTTTTTTATTATAGATACAAGATAAACTGTTAACACAATTGGGTATTTGACAATTTTATAAAAAGTATTTTATTGTATTCTTAGGACACTAAAGATACGTTTAATAATTGTTTATTTCATTTTTAAAGTTAATTTATAACAAAAACAGACATTTTAAATAATACGATTCAAAATTCCCGCCAAAACAGCAAGTCACGTGACATATTAGGCCGTGACGTCATGATTCAATAAACAGTTAAGTGAATGATCCTGTGTAAACTGTTTTTCTCTTGTTTTTCTTGAAATCTCGAAGAAATGGCTTCGTCATCATACAAAGTTTGCACAGTTCCTTGCTGTACAAGTACAACAATAAAAATCCCAATAAATTATTTATTCATGTGCCACAATCGGGGCCTCTTCGTAAAAAGTGGTTAACGAACTTTATGCTCAGGGCATATTCTGCATTTCACTGTGCACAGAGTGTGCTCACATTTTAATTGAACATAACCAATAGCATCATCACCATAGGACTGTCTTGATGATCTGTAAATAGAAATATTTCAATAAAATAATTATGAAGAAACAATGTAAATGGTCAGCAGACCATGTTACGTATGTTTTGCATTCTAAAACTGCTTCAGTTAATTATATATTATTACCTACCACAATATAACCCGAAATATATTTTTGACATACATAACCAACAAAGTAAATAATGACAAAAAATATCAAAATTTTAAGGCTAAGGACATCGATTGAATTAGAACATTATGAATATATGTATATTAGATAGATACCGTTTTTTATACTTACACTGAAGTTTTCACGTTTCTAAATTCTGCAGAACAGAAGTCCGGGTTTGATGCAAAGAAATTTGCAATCATAAACGAATCAACTTTTGGCAGATTAGCACTATCAGCTTTTATAAAGTCTTTCTCCACTTGCATTTTGACTGAATAACTTATAAAATCAACACAAAATTATTAATAAAATAACACCACCGTACAAAAGTAACAGTGCAATTTGTTTGACAGACCAAACAAGATTTGTTTGTTTATTGAATCGTTACGTCACGCGTTCTGATTGGTTAATGAGCCGTTTGAGTTTTGTTATTGCACAGATGCAAAATTTCTTATTTATTTTTAAGAAATAAAAATATTTATAATGTTTAATTTGTAAATTGACATAGTTATTCTGAATCAGCATCTTGAAATCTACATAATTGAATTATTTTCTCATTTAATTGTTAGCCATGTCAAATACCGAATTATAGCATTTTAATTTCTTAAATCTTTCCTCTCGTAGGATACCGTGCACACCATTAATTTTTTTATCCTCCTGCTCTTTTTTATGGTAAAGATTAGCAGACGCGCATATGCCCACCTGATGGTAAGTGATCACCATTACCATACATAGATACCATACATACATAGACATAGACAATGACGCTGTAAGAAATATTAACTTTCTTAAATCGTCAATGCGCCACTAACCTTGGGAAGTAAGATATTATGTCCCTTGTGCCTATAGCTACACTGGCTTACTCACCCTTCAAATCGAAACACAGCAATACTAAGTACTGTTGTTTGGCGGTAGAATAACTGATGAGTGGGTGGTACCTACCCAGACGGGCTCGCACAAAGCCCTACCACCAAGTAAATCTTGTCTCAATTTTACCAGGAGCCGGCTCCACATTTCGTATTTTTCCATACTCATGTTTCTGATGTCATCTCGCGAGAGCCATTCTTTCCAGCCATATGATATTTCACACAATCCATTCATTGTTTCTTTGATCGTACTTCCTCTATATTCATTCACGTCCATGCTCAAAACTTTCCTTGCACATAAAAACGTGCACACCATAAAGTCGAATGAAAAAAAAAACTATTGTGTATTAATAAAAATAAAAAAGAAAGCTGACGTAGACTAAACTTATAAAACATAGGAACAAATGCAAATCAATTTTAAAACAAGACTAATGGTAATAGTCGATGAAAAAATTTGCACTCATCATGGATTACTAGCAAAAAACATTACAATAACTTCTTATTTCAAAATTCAATATTACAACTAAACTAGGAAACTATTGCGCTGCTATCCTTGTTTTAGTTAGCTAATGACCATGGGCCGGTAACCGAAGATATCTATACATATAATAAAATTGGAGTGTCTGTTTGTAACATTAAAATAGCTCTTTTTTACTCAATGCATATGTATCTATACACGGTACATATACCAAAATACTATTTATTACAATTTTTGCCGGTCTGACTGTCTGTCTGTCTGTCTGTTTGTTCCGGCTAATCTCTGGAAAGGCTGGACTGATTTTGACGGGACTTCATAACTAATATAATTGAGAGTAACTTAGGCTACAATTTTTTTTTTTCTTAAATTCAAATGCGTACAAGCTTCGTAGTTACTTAATATGACTTTAAAAAAAAAACATTCTTAATTTTTAAGGTTTCTCAGTCTATATATATACAAGCTATTACAAACAATATCTCTACACAGTACAGCATAGTAGGTAAAACATTTTTATCGTCGAATCTCGAAGATTAATTTCTCAAGAATCACCTATACTTTCACAGACACGATATTATTTTGTTTGTATTTTTATCACTAATTCCGAGTATTCCATGTTTACTTAGAGCCTTATTAGTCGTTTAAAGGAAGATAAGTTGTTTATCAAATCAAGGATTGCGTCATATTTGTAATGGAGTCTGATTCTCTCGAATATCATGATTAAAGTAGGTGTCATTAAATTAAAAAGAAAGTAAGTGTTTGGTCACCAGTGCTAAATTGTTTCCGCCATAGACGGCCTTCTTGACGATACCTACTCTCAACGTGGAGCAAGATTTAATAACAATCATATAAAATGAGTTCCTTGATAATATAATCATGTCTGATATCGTGTAGGTATATCCCTTATCTTAGGATAATATTTTTGTGATCTCAATACAATGCCAGCTCGACTTCCCTTTATCATTGAAGTTAAAACAAACAACAATAACAACAGCCTTAGCTCAGCAGTGAGAAATTTACAGAAATTTCCCACTGCTGGGCAAAGGCGTCCTCTCCTATTTAATGAGAAGGTTGGTCAATGAAGTTATCGCATCAAAAATGTGGTATTAATGAAACGCATTTTGTAAACGGGATTTCAGGCATTTTAGAAATACTGGACTTAAAAAAAAAAAACTAATTCTTTTCCTTCCATTTTTGAAAAACGAAATCATTACAAATTTCTTTAACCGAAGAATTGAAGAATTAGAACCAATATATTCAGCGCTATACACCGAGCTTGACTTCCGGACGTGGTTTCTTCCCGCCCGATTTGTCAACGTCACAGCTCATATTTTATCAACCGGGACAATGGTAACTACATTTTGATATCCCTGTAGTTTTGAGGAGTTTGATCGATTGCTGGCTGTATTAAGTCGGTCGTTCGTTCCAGTGCGGTCGCCTGCTGCCTTTATATAAGAACCGTTATTAATAGTGTCCTTTATGCATTTTTTTGATCAGTTGATTTACGGCCAGTAGTTAGCCAATATTTTTTTGGTGAAATCGTTATTTTTTTAGAATATGTATCTCGTATTCTTATATTTAGGTATATTTATCATTAACTTATATATGTGTACACATGATTTTGAATAACTGTAAGGTACTTAAGAAAAGTTATGCATTTTATTATGAATTGATTTCCCCATTCACAAATATCGATCAGTTTGCATTTTGCCTGAATTTTGCTATTATTATTAACAAAATGCGCTGAGATGGCCCAGTGGTTAGAACGCGTGCATCTTAACCGATGAGTTCGGGTTCAAACCCAGGAAAGTACCACTATATATATATTGTTGGACTAAACAAGCAACATCTGCGTCAAGTCACACAACTTTCCTTTAAAAAAAAAAGGCGGGAGATTCGTAGTACACACAGAGTAGACACATTGAGAATTGCGAATATAATTATTATGGTGTAATGTGATTATTGATGGTTACTTGTGTTGTAGACTAAATGTTTTTCTATTGTGGTAAATTGATTGTTATTTTAAATTAAAGATAATTGTTGATAATTGGTAATTGTTGTAGAGGTTAACCTACTTCCTACTTCTGGTTCTAAATATATAAACTTAATTTGTGTTTATAATTCATCTCGTGCTCGGCGGTGAAGGAAAACATCGTGAGGAAATCTGATTGTGTCTAGTTTCATTGAAATTCAGCATTCCACCAACCCGCATTGGAACAGCGTGGTGGAATATGTTCCAAACCCTCTCCTTAATATGAGAGGAGGCCTTAGCCCAGCAGTGGGTAATTTACGGGCTGTTACTTTTATTAACAAATAGTCCTTACAATTTGGAACATATTTAATGCAAGCAAACTTAATTTTTCAGACTGAACTGTTACAAATCGAATAAGAAGAGTAAAAATAGAATTTAATGAAAAAAAATATGAATGAAGGATAGTTCGATTTAAAAGAGTTTATAATGGCTTATCATGTTTAGTCGTATATCGAAGAGAAATACTTAACCAAATTATTAGAACCCAATCGTACCTATAATATTTTCTCAGTTCTCTAAATTATTTTTCTGTTTACCTTATTTGTTAAAAGATAGAAAATGCAAAGAACTAATCTGATTATCATTTTACAGTTTACCTTGAATGAAACTATCCATTTTTGTTTTAAGAACATGCAAATAACTTATATCAATTCGAGATATAGGCTTATCTGAAAAATAATCTTGAAACTCATCACAGAATACCATATTATATAACCATTTCGGTCCTTTAATACAAACGCTGGAAATATAGAATTTTTATCGTTTGATTAAAAACCAACATAAAATAAACTTAATAACTCCAAATGAAATTCACATCGGAATGATAAAGTGAGCCACTCAAATATGTACAGTCGCAAAGAAAAAAATGATCCACCAACAAAATGTTTACACGAGCGTATCCCGTCCGTTATCACGGAGGGAAAGTATTTATCACAGCGTGAATAGGCAGAGGGACTTTGACAGATCGCTAGCGTCTCGCTTTGTTAAATAAGTCAAGATTTCAGCGTTGACGTGGACCTTTTTGTCGTCGCCTCTTGGTCTATTATACTGACGTTGTTTGTTTCCACTTTGGCCAGTGCTCGTGTACAGTTTTGAATATAGATAGGCTTCAGTTATATTTCTAACATTTTTTGTCAATGTAAAAGTATTGTATATATATCACAGATTTTATTTTCCTGTTTTGAATTTTGATGTATTTATGAAACGTGATTGTTCGGTATTTACTTGGAAAGAAATAAATACAAGCTATATCACAGATATTAAGTAAAAGATTTACTGGCAATTAAGTCACAGTGTGGCAATTATAATAATTAAAATGAAAACATTCCACAATACAGAGAACATAATGATAAATACAAGACAAAAATGATACTTCTTAAGAGAAAAAAAAAAACTTAAACTTAAGCTCTAAACTACAACAGTGTGATAAGTTATAATTACTACCATCGATATCCTCAGTTATGCTAAATAAAACTCACATGCGCTTCAATTGAGTGGACGAAGTAACGTCCCCTTCAAATACGAGACACGATTTTCTTTAATATTATGAATAATAAGCTCTCATTGTGTGATTAATTTCACTCGGTGGTATGGTTTTGTGCACACCTATCTGGAGATCTACCACACAGTAAATTAATATTATACCGTCAAGTGTTCTTAGAAGTGGCAAATAAGTGAGCTAGTGTAACAAGGGACATAGCATCTTAGCTCAACATTGGAAGTACATTAATGTGACGTAGGGAATTAATATATCGATGATAGTGACCACTTAACATGTGCCCTTTTATATAAAATATATCAATGTTGAATAATACGCCTTCATCATCTTGGACCATTCCAAGTTGCTGATATAAGTGACCTGAAAATATTCCACTGCTGGGCTAACGCCTCTTCTTTTTGTGGAAATGCAGTTTACTCCTAAATATCAAAGTAGGTGACAGATTTTAATCGGCCAAAATTGATATAATACACAAATCTGTGATATTGTTTGACAAGATCTAATACTTTTAGAAGCATTGTATTTAAAATAAGAAATTATTATATCATGGTACAAGATTATCCCACCAATTAATATGAAGTCAACACTGAGAAGAACATTTAAAATAATAATAGTACAATTTAAATACGTAAATGTCAATTTACTAGCCAAGCTAATCCACTTTCCTTGTAAGCCTCAGTGAACTTCACATAAATCATGCGAAAGTCAGGACTCCTCATCAAGCGTTATTGATTAATCGCCCCTGAACTTGGAAATTGGTAGCACTTAAGTTACCAATTCCAGTAAATTTCAACATTCAATGTTGAATTTCAGAAGAATTCAATAGAATCATAAAATGAATTGAATTTATGATGCGGTACTAGTTCATTAACTCTCCGTTTATTTTTATTTAATGTTGGTAAGATTTTCATTTTTGTAATAGTGAAAGTGTAATCAGCAGAAGGTTTTATTAAATTAATGTTTTGCAATATCTTATTTTTATTGATGTGCTGAGTAATTGTATCCAGTTTTGTGAATGCACCCGAAACGAATTCTGTACCAATTGCAATTCAACTGATCAAAATTCTTACAAAAATAATTTTGAATTGAGAACATCTTATGGGAGGGTAAACCGTTTCGTTTCGTAACGCGTAGTCAATTTTTGACAAATGGAACTAATGATTGTGGCAGCGTATAATTTCAATATGAAATAGTTCATCTTAGATTAGTTTAAGTTATCACTATTGTCGAGCGTCCCGAGATGCACATGTATTTTATTATTATTTTTTAATGAAATATTAAGATGACCTGATAAGTCACTGATGATAAATGGTTCAGTTTTGAATATAGATAGGCTTCAGTTATATTTCTAACATTTTTTGTCAATGTAAAAGTATTGTGTTTTATATATCACAGATTATATTTTCCTGTTTCGAATTTTGATGTATTTATGAATGATTTAAGAAGTGGAACGTGATTGTTCAATAAATGATTTACTAGGAATTAAGTCACAGTGTAAATGTCTATTATAATAATTAAAATGAAAACATTCCACAATACAAAGAACGTAATTATATTTAGATGTGTGGACCTGATAAGTCACTGATGATAAATGGTTCAACTAACCTTGGGAACTATGTTATTACATCCCTCATGCCTGCAGTTACACTGGCTAACTCACCCTTCAACCTGAAACACTAAATTACGAAGTATTGCTTGGCATCAGAATAAATTATAATGTTTGGGTGGTGCCCACCTAACGGGCTAACGCGAAGTCCGATTACCAGGTAAAAGTATACGGTTGCAAATTACATATCATGCCTTCTTGATTTACTCTTTCTCATCTCTACACACGCTTTTCTGGTGTCTTAAGATTTTCATTCCGTTATTTTTAATGAATTAAGTATTAAATAGGAGTATTTAGCTCCACATGCTTTCGTGTTTTTAGTATATATAGATAAAATGTTGGTTATATTAAAAATACCGATCGCAGCGCCATCTAGCTTTTCCATCAAAAGTGGACTCACTGCCTATTATTTATATTTTAAGACATATGTACATATACATCTCACATGTAGCAGATTATCATCTAACACATTTTTCCTCAAAATATAAATTAAGAGCACTTGGATTTTTAGTCATGCATGTTATGAACCTGCACTTGTTTCTCGAAACTTACTAAGGTATATCCTTAGTTAAATAATTTAAACAATAATTGATAATGAAAATCAACGCAATATTCCATTCATTTCACAATCACGACCATAAAATTGATACCAGATAACTATTTATTGGACACAAACAACTCCCCGATAAAACAAACATCTGTACCGGTTCTCAACAACAAAGTTAGAGGCGATTCGCAAAAGGCCACTCGGTCGCATAAATCAAGGTAACAAGTATTAGCGAGGTATTAGCGAAGTTCGACCGGATCGATGACTAGACGCCGGGAACAGCTGTAACTTGTACTGTTGATAACACCGTGATATGTTACTCGGAAACTTCGCACGGTATATTAGATTTAGCCATACATTTTGCTATCGGCTGACAAGTTTTAGTGTATGTAGATATCGCTTACACGGTTTATCGATATTATACAACGATACAGTTACATCAAACCCTTTGGTACCATTCAGTATAATTGGTTTTAGTAAGCCAGATAATTTCCTACTATTGGCAGGAGTTCGGAGCACAGCGCTGTTCTATTGCTTTAACTGTTTAACTTTTTTTAAATGATAACTTCTTATGGAAGGATAACGTTACGTAACGCGTTACACGCCAGTCTGTCTGGCGTGCTGTCTAACACATACGCCAGCGGTAATCAGGATCTTCGTCTTCCACTCTCACCTCCATGAAAATCAAATATACTCCAAGAGTATTACTTATTAAAAAAATATTTTATTCACTTCTACATACATTTCAGTATGTGAACCGAAGTGTAAACCGCAAATTGTAGATACAAATATAAAAACCTCTACTAATTTTCTGGTGCTTAATTTCTATTAAAATAAACTACGTTCATAGAAGGATAATATAGTAGGAAATCTTCAAAAATTCATTTGTCATACGAGTGAGGAACGAAATGCTGTTACTGTAGTTTGTCAACCACACTTCTAACTCCCTTGACAGCAAGAATATTGACGAACATCTGCGGACTGTCGGTGATTGCTGCAATAAAAACCTACATATTCAATAAATAAACCGGCTTTAAATATTTACCAATACATCTCAATTAATTCTTTAAAGTACAGAGGCTGTCTTACCATAACTATAATCTATATTAGTATTATAAATTTGAAAGTAACTTTGTGTGTCGCTCTTTTACAAACAAACCAATGAACCGAGATTGATGAAATGAAGTGTGTAGCAACTTTCAAGGACGGACATAGGTTACGTTTTTTGCCTAACACGTGATAACCATCCGCCTCAAACGCGTGCGAACCCACGAAAACTGTATAACTGTATAATCTAATATGTCGATCATTCAACGACTTTTCCTTTTTTAATTTTTATATATTCAAATTCTGCTGCAGAAGAAAAGCTGTATTAAATAGTTATATATGCGTATATATTTCGTTTGCTAAAACGTAATCCGATTGGCAATTTTTCAAACTGAAATCTTAATTTAAGTTACGAATCGATTTATACCCTGACGAGTTTCCGAATTCTTCGAAGGCATAACTTAATAAATTAAGTTTTTGCTCGAGAATATTTGGAATTCGAAGGCTCAACTGAAACTCTCATTTTACTGGTATTTCGATCCATTTGTATTTAAGGCTTCGATTGTGTGGAATTAAAATTAATATCACTTTGGTAAGATTATTTTGGAAAGGACGTCGATTTATTGAATGGTCATTGACTTGAGTTTGTATTCTTTGACCTTAATATAGATTCTGGCGTATTCAATTTTCTGAATTTCTATCTTTACGAAAGATATTTCCTAATAAATTCCTAAAATATTCTTCAATTTATAAAGTGTAGTTTTAATCATCAAACTACAAAAAACTTGTATTTTCTTAATGGCTATGTATCTGTTTTTAATAATAAGCAATTACTTATCAACAGGTAACCATTGTTAATTATATATACGAAATTGGGCAAGTTCGTCTCGGGAGGTACCGACTTATAGATATTATACCGCCAAATAGCAATACTTTATATTTTTATGATCCAGAATCTGCTAGAACTATGGCTATAACCACAAGGATATAACATCCCGGCTCACAGTCATTCAGTCAGAATGGCTACAGTGGCGGATTTACAAATCTGCCGCTAGTAGGCTAGTAGGCTATTAAATTTTTGCTGCCCCTACTTTTTTAAAGCAACATTTCTGATTTGTGTTCTATCGTCCTCAATACATCGGTTTTACCCGTTATTAGTATGATTATAAAGTATGTGATATTTCTGTCAGTTACTAGATTAGACTAGATGAGGACAGTTTTTCCAACCCGCTATGTAGTGACGAGTATACGGATTACGGACGTAATGTGAATACATATAATTATAAGTCTTTTCATATTTCTGTAAGATAATAACAAATTTGGGCTAAATTTGTCGCCCCTCTAAATCTGACGCCCTAGGCTCCAGCCTACTTATCCTATTGGTAAATCCGCCACTGAATGGTTAGTATAGCAAAGCTATCATTTTCTAAGGAGATAAGCTAATTGTTATATTATTGGAACAAGATAGTGCTTACAAATAGCAAAGATGGACTCATTATCTCCTGATTCACAACAACTCAAAACAATTTGTGACGGTTATCGTATACGACTGAGCTGAAGTCAGAGGTAGGACAAACATCGTTACTTTGCTTTGCTTTTTAAGGTATGTCTTTCTAAATGTTTCTTGAAATAATGATATAAAAAAACAATAATTCTATATTGCTAGCCACTTAATTTATGAAGCCGTCAAATATCATAAAGCTAAGCTTAGACTATACATGAATGTAAAATACAAGAGAATCACCAATCAATCAAATAAAACGTTAAATGAATTAAATAAACCGAAAAAATAATGTATTTAACAATACTACTTTTATTTATGACGACCTCCGTTGTTGGGTGGTGTGTACACCGGTTTTCATGGGTACGCCATTCTGAGGTCCCGGGTTCGATTCCCGGCCGAGTCAATATAGATTATCATTACTTTTCTATGTTGTCTGGGTCTGGATGTTTGTGGTACCGTCGTAACTTCTGATTTTCCATAACACAAGTGCTTTAGCTACTTACATTGGGATCAGAGTAATGTATGTGATGTTGTCTCATATTTATTTATTTATTTATCTGAAATCAACACAAACCTCTTACTAATATTTGCTAGTATGTTATAAAAAAAAGAATGTGTATTTTATCAAATAATTCCTTGTAATTTCCCTCGTATTGGGGAATAACTTCCTTTAATAACATAAATATTTATTTACTTATCTCCGGTGAATAATACCTTTTATTTATAAATATTGACATGGCATACAGGAATCTTGTCGAAATTTATTTTTTACTAGCGACGCGACCCGGCTTTGCCCCGTGCGTACTTGATATGTATCTTAATATATGTAGCCTGAACTTAGATGGCCCAGTGGTTAGAAAGCGTGCATCTTAATCGATGATTTCGGGTTCAACCCAGGCAAGCACCACTACATATATGTATATGTGCTTAATTTGTGTTTATAATTCTTGTCGTGCTCGGTGCTGAAGGAAAACATCGTGAGGAAGCCTGCATGTATCTAATTTCATCGAAATTCTGCCACATGTGCATTCCACAACGCATTGGAACAGCGTGGTGGAACATGTTCCAAACCCTCTTAATGGAAGAGGAGGCCTTAGCCCAGCAGTCGGTAATTTACAGGCTATTACTATACTTTTTTATACGTAGCCTAAGTGTTATTCTGATGTATAACCCATGTTACTGTAAAATTTCATCCAAATTCTTTTAGTAGTTTTTTCGCATAGGAGTAACAAACATACATCCTCAGAAACTTTTGCATTTGTAATATTAGTGGGATTCGATACCGCTAAAACTATTCAGACAGGATACAATGATTTTTTGACCAAAGAGAATACCTCACCAGCTTTTCGTCTCCACTAAAGTTTGTACACTAACAATGAAACAATGGATGTTTGGAATAAAAATAAAAACACAAAAATGATCTTATATTCGGAAAACAAACTCCATTCACAAAACACAAGAACACGAATTCAAACAAAATGTTAACGTTGAAGGAGTTTTACGCCTTCCGGATGGACCTACAGTGCCAAGAGCAGATAATGATATGGGTCAAAGCAATACAGGCTGTATCGACAGCTACGAAAGTCTATAATCGCATGTCGTATTTAAAAGATGTTAAACAACCGTAGTCGTCAATTGTAACTGCAACTAGAAAATAGTACAGAGTAGTTTTATAATAGATACTTCTACATTTATTCATATTGCAATAATAATATTATTATTTACATTTAGTAGGGGTAAAATTGAAAGAAAATACGGGAACATACTTAATTTCTTAATTTGATTGTGTTCTATTTTTAACAAATAATTTGTGTGATATTTTTTATATAAATTGTTGTATTTAAATTAATATGATTTTTTTTTCAACCAATTAATAACTCCTCCGACCACCTTGGACGAGTAGTGTGTACACTGGTTTCCATGGGTAAGTCACTCAAAGATCCCGGGTTCGATTCCCGGCCGAGTCGATGTAGAAATAGTTTATTGGTTTTCTATGTTGTCTTGATCTGGGTGTTTATAGTACCGTCGTTACTGCTGATTTTCCATAACAACTCATAAGCACTTGGTTTTAGCTACTTACATTGGGATCAGAGTAATGTATGTGATGTTGTCCAATATTTATATTTATATGTATATTTATATTATAACTCCTACAATGAAATTTAACTTTAAGCTTTAAAGCTGTAACTATAATCGGCCATGATTAAAGTCTGTAACAATCCAACAAATCTTTTGCAAGTATTTTTCTAGGTCAATTATAATTTGTAGCGAGAAATATTATACAGTATTAAAAGATTAGGTAAGATTTTTCCTTCTTCCCGTCATTAGAGAAGGTTAGAAATAACGAAAAAAATACCGAATGAAAATACATTTTCCTTATCAGAACGTTGATTAGCATAATTAAACCTCTTAAGTTAATGGCTTAGGTGGAGAACAATTACCACGAAAATATACGATACGATACTTATTATAAATTGATTTTAATGTTGTTAATCTGCTTTTGTTTTAAATGATTTGTGTATCCATTTAAAGCCAAGTGAAAAATGACTTCATTTAATAGTCAAAACATAACATTTTGATTCCGTACTTAGCTAAAAAATCTTGATACTTGTGTTTGAAATATGGAGTGGTAAATATGAGACTAGTAAGACCTTATCTAGTCATATACTAAGTGTACATTATTAATTATATTTGTAGGATTTTTTATCAAAAATAGATTAAAACCCTCTTTTGTCAGTATAAGTGTAAGTACATACACACACACACACACACACACACACACACACACACACACACACACACACACACACACACTATTGTGTATATCGGTATCATGGAAAAAGAGACATTGATTCGACATGATCACTGTATTTCCAAGTAGCTACTAACAATCATAAGTCACAATAAGGTATTAAATACTAACAAAACAGGCAAATGATGTAGTGGCCTCTTGTTTGCATGTATGTTTCGATTTAGTGCCAAAATATAGAGGACTATAGACAATATTATTCTTAGCTATAATATGACGTATATTAAAATATTTTATGTTTATTAGTTTTAAACGTTACATGAATACAAACTCATAAACTCGGCGAAAACAATATCGATTAACAAAACAATACGACACCCACACAAATACAAATTTATCCAAATCGAATTTATAATTTGAAACAAACAAATACAATCAAGAACAAGTATCATCTAACTATAACTAGAATCATCTGTACACAATATACTCTGTAACTATTCCATGGTGAAAGGAGTCAGTTTTGAAAACAAAAGAACAGCAAACAGCGCTCGGAAGAGGATGTTTGCGACCGTCGCGTTGACGGTGCTCACGATCTCGTTCGTTGTATCGCAGTATGAGTACTCCATGGCCGGAGGTATGCTATTGATTTGTTAACTTATTGAGAGTATTACAATGCATACCTTGACTAATAAATTATTTGTTATTATTTGTGACTTATCTGTATTATCTGAGATCTGTGGGACTGATGTCGTAAAAACGGACGGGTGTGTGTAACACGAAATCGGGTACAACAACAATCAAATTTCCCACTGCTAAGCTAAGGCCTCTTCTCCCTTTGAGGAGTTTTGGAACATATTCCACCAAGCCGTTCCAATGTTGGTCTATGGAATGCATATGTGGAATTTTTATTAAATTAGAGACATGCATGTTTGCTCACGATGTTTTCCTTCAGCGTTAAACACGAGATGAATTATAAACACAAATTAAGCACATGAGTATTCAGTAGGGTGCATCTTAACACTGGGCTCTTCAAAATGAATTCGGGTAAACGCGCGCTTTGATTTGACCAATGAGCCCACGTGGTGCTACAGTTGACCTTGAAATGGTTCCAATCTATTTTATGAAAGGTTAATGAATGAATGAATGAATGAATATTATACGATAAGGATTGCTTGTTATGTAATACTTGACTTAAAATACTGAGCCGATATACATAAAGTTAGTTCCAAAAGACGCAGCGTTTGTTGAAGGTGGTTTTAATATACATTCAAATTGAAATGAAGCTTAAAGAAATTCACAAGTTCTTGTATATTTACTTCATAAAGTATAATTTGAATTAGAATTTGTTACAATATTATTTTATGAGTGTTTGCCCTTCACAGTTCCAACTACTTCAAATTCAGACTATTGGAACGACTAGAGTGAATTTCATGATGATTTCATAATTTTTGGGTTTAAGTTAAAACGAAAACATTTACACATACAAAAAAAAGACAATAATTTCGATACGATTCCTGAATTTTTATGTAGTCGTCTTAGGACTGATCCCAAGGAATTTATACCCCATTTATGGGTTAACCATATACCCTTTTTTTCAACAACAGTAAGGCAAGGTAAGACATTTGAGACACAATGAATGATTTTTTTTTTATTTTTTAAAAATGGACAACATCACATACATAACTCTGATCCCAAACAAACTCTTTCTGAGTTCAGAAGAAGAAGTAACGACGTTACCACAAATACCCAGACAACATAGAAAACTAAGGAACTTTTTCTATATCGACGCGGTCAGGAACCGGGAGTAACTCGACCACGGAGGTGTTCAAATGAATGAATGTCTTTCAACATCGAAATTAATGTGTAGATTTCCATTTCCACTGGATATTTATATTATTTCCAATATATTTCTCTTCCAGACCTTCCGAGCTACATAAGAAGCGCATTACGTCAAAAGAATCGATTCAAAGCGATCCCTCGTGAAAAGAAACGGACCATTTCTAATCTCACGCTGCAAGAAGTATTCGATAAAATAAAAGACATCACTAGAGCTCTCAATCAGCACGCCAAGAAAAACGGATACTTCGTTGATTATAAATTTCGTATTTTAGAGAAAAATTGACAAATCATATCTTGTTGATATTGGTAGAAAAGCTTTTTAAAATGCGGCATTTGACCTCTTTATGATACTAAACTATATACTAGATTATTTTCAAGTTATAAATACATAAGAATCATTAACATTAAAATATTAAATAAAACTAGTTACTGTACAAATCTTGACCGCGTGGAATGGTGGCAAGAATGCTAGCAGCATTTCCCCGTTGAATCGAAATTCCGATCCTCTGGGCAAAAAACGTTCCAGCCCTCCTGTCACCAGTGGAGGCAATGAGGCGAGTTATACTTTTGATGAAGCTTTTGCGTTTCGACAAATAAATACATAATATAAAATATTACAATCTGATCTTTCATTACATAAAAAATAATGGCTCAAAGCCCTGCTTGGTGGTAAAACTTTGTGCAAAACTCTGGGTAAAACCAGCCACTCATCACAAATTTGATCAGCCAAACAGCAATACTTATTGCCGTGTTCCGGTTTGAAGGGTAAGTCAGCCTTTGTTACAACAGGCATGAGTGACATAACAACTTAGTTCCCGCTGTTGTTATCACATCCGAGATGTAGAGAATAGTTGGTATTTCCTGCAGCATCAATGTATGAACGGTCTTGACTCGGCGATCCAATTCTTTTGCCAATAAATACAGAACTTTTGAATTTGTTGTTTTTACATTTTACTAATTTTGTTTTTTTTTTCTCCGTTTAATCCTAAACTTTCTTTATTTGCGTTTGAGGAGTACAATAAAGTATATTTCATTTCATTCATTCATTACTTTTCCTCGAAAATATTTTCGACTGAAATTACTTTCAAATAAAATCTCAGGAATTCATGAGACCAAATACAATAGCTATTTTTAAAGACGGGTAACTTTATCGAAGAACTTGTTTGGTCAAAATTAAGATGAAATGTCAGAATCAAACTTTAAATTCCTCATTTCTTCCAGAGAGATGGCCCAATAGTTAGAACGACACGACGAAGGCATCTTAACCGATGACAGCGCGTTTTAACCCAGGCAAGCACCACTAAATATTCATACTCTTAATTTGTGTTTATAATTAATCTCGTGCGTGAAGGAAAACATCGTGAGAAAACTTGCAAGTGTAACCTGTATTCCACCAACCCGCATTAGAACAGTGTGGTGGAATATGTTCCAAACCTTCTCCTCAAAAGGGAGAGGAAACCTTAACTCAGCAGTGGTAAATTTACAGGCTGTTGTTGTTGTCCACAAATTTTCCTTCTCAAGTGTTATATATAAAACTCGCACTAAGCTGATTAAATTCAGTTACAAAATTAATTGTTAGCACATGATAAGAAAACACTGTGTGCGAAGGAAATCAGATTACCTACAGCGCTAAATTGTTTTATTTCATGTGTACTGAACAAACGCGATTTAACTCAACGTTAAGTTATTTTGGCCCTTCCAGAGCGATAAATATTGAACCTACACGAGAACCAATTACGCGGGAGACGCTATTTTATTATCATTTGATTTTTTTAAATTACTTTTAGCTTATCTGTATTAGGTTAAATTAACTTATTTATACTGTGTGTGTTTGTAGAAATTTATATTATTGATCCAGTGTTAGCTCAATGCTTTGTTAATAGTTAATTAACACTACCTTGATTTTTGATTTTATTTGAAGAATTGTGCTACAAATATCTGGAGGTAAGTACTGGTTTTTTTATTGTATACAAACTGTGGGACTATTTGAGAAATATATTACTAATAAAAAAAATTTGTTTGGTGAATGAATAGACATAATTAGAAGCAACGAGATTATCCAATGAAGTTATAAATACTTAATTAAATTTGATATCATTCTCGTCCTTCAAAAAACGGTAATGTGTAAATATAAGAGATATAGGTTCATACGTAAAATTTGTAGATCAAATGTCAGTAGTAAAAATTCAAAATAAACCTAATTCAAGAAGGTCTTAACAAGCAATTTGGAATCGTCATTTTACAAACTGTATTAATATAAGTCACCTTTCAGTCCTTCAACATCGATCACGTGTATATTATGTCGTTTACGTTTTGTATTACAGTTGTTTGTTTGTAATGTTTGCTACAAAATATTTGTTACCTAAAAAAAAAGGTTTCATTTTATTTATTTTTAATTTTTAATTTGCTTAGTAATGAATTACCAAATTTGTTATTGTCTTTTGTAATTTGCATTTTATATTGCTTTATTATTGGTAGTATATTTTGTTTCCCCTTTTGTATAGAAGTAGAAAAAAAGTTGTGTTAGGTTAATAGATAAAACTGTTCTTTTCCATGCCGTGATAACTTTTAATTGAAACAACACTTAGATAAAATCTAATTATCTTTATTAAAACCTATAATGGTATGTTTTGTAAGTTTTCCTTATTAATAAATAAAAATGTATATGTATACAACATATCCAGCCTGGAAGTCAAGAAGAATTATAGGCCCGTACTAAAGTATGTAAAATACTCAAATTATTTTCAGTCGATCTAATATGTTACGACTGTGTTTGTTGACGTTTTATGCGAGTTGTTTAGTAAACGTAACAATATAACACTCGAGAAAACAGAGCATGCGACGTCCTTGTGGGTAAAACACAGTTTGTTGCAATTCCGAAGTGCTTGTGAAGATTGCATCGTGAATTTACACCGTATGCACACTCGACCTTACTATTCCTTGCGCTCTATAAAATCTAAATATAAACACGTGAGGTAATATTGAAGCTGGTGTGGCTCAGTTGATAGAATGTGTGAATCTTAATCCTAGTGCGAGTACAAATCCAGAAAATTAATACTTAATTTTCATGTATTCAATTTGTGTTTATTATTTATATCACGCTTGTAAGATTTATTTATGGTGATGAACATTATATTATTTTTAGGTTATAAGACCATAAAAGATTTTATGAAGCACAAATATTTATTTAACCATGATAATAGCTATTGTAGTCATAATTTTATTTTTTTTTACATTTACGTTTATCAACCTTAATTCTAGCTTCGTGTACTTATTGATAATTGCGAAAAGGAATTAATATATTATTAATAATTTAACAAGCAAAAGCAATGATAGTTTATCACATAATTATATCATACCTTAAATGATAATACCTAAATGATGGTCCAGGAGAAAGTCCTCCATAAGTAGCATCCATTAATTACATAGGCCTCACTGCAAATCACGTGTTTCACAATAATGAACAAAAAGTCAAAGTAGCGTCTTATTGAATATCCATGTTATAAATACAATAAAAAAAATTGACTTATATATTAATATAAATAAAATATAAATATGAGACAACATCACATACATTACTCTGATCCCAATGTATAAGAAGTAACGACGGTACCACAAACACCCAGACCCAAGACCACATAGAAAATAATGGTAATCTACATCGACTCGGCCGGGAATCGATCCCGGAAACTCAGAGTGGCGTACCCATGAAAACCGGTGTACATACCACTCGACCATGGAGGTCGTCAAATATAAATATAAATAAATAAAATACAAAAAAAAATATATTTTAATTTTTAAGAATTACTTAAAATATTCCATTAATATGGCATGCGTTGTTTTTGTTCATACTCTGTCACGCTAATTGAGGCTCTACGTAATGGAAAAGCCAGGGAAGTACCTTAGCCAAACTATGAAACATCTATGAGTACCTGTACTCAAATACTTTTCTTAAATACTTTCAAATGGAGCTTGTAATTTATTTATACATTTAAGAAAAGAACAATCCTCAATTCAATAGTTATTTTTAAATAAAAGTGCCAATGATAGACCTTGCCTTACTTATTAACTTAGGTCAGCTCAGACTACGAGAGTATAGTCAATATCAACTTGATTGCATATTCACACAATATGATCGTATTATTGGTCTACTGGTGTGCTTTGCGTATTAAGTGATAATATGAGCAGTATTTGCGGGTTCTTGTGTCTCCTTTTCAGTTATGGTAGATAGACTGACAAATAGGTCAACTGATGGGATGTGTCACCAGTGTATATAGAAATGTAAAACTATAGCATACTAGTCACCTGCGGCTGCGTTTGCATGCGTTGGTTGTTAGTTGTAATGTGTCGGGCAAAAAGTACTGTATGTCCTTTACTGAAGTTCAATTTTGCTTCATACCAAATTTCATCAATTCGGTTCGAGGGTTTGTGTCGTGAAAGAGCGACTGACAGACAGACGGATTTACTTTCACATTTATAATATTAATATAGATTAGCAATGTGGTGCCAACAACCAATGTTGGCAACCAACATTGAGAAAACCCTACCACTAAGAAACAAAAAAATATACCTTCAAATATTTTATTAGTAAACCGGAGTAAATTGTTAAATAATGTTAATTGTAGCATAAAACTAAATACTTTTATTATAGATTTTTTTTTTTTTTTTATAATTTTGCATAGTCGTACGTTCGTTACCTATTCAGGGCTTATTTTAAAGCTAATCGGTACTAATTGGGGCTAAGTAATTGAGCCAATAGTGGTTACAGTCACAAGGGACATATCATCTTAGTTCCCAAGGTGGCATATTGCCGATGTAAGGAATGGTTAATATTGAAGTGATAACATATACATATATTATTGTTAAAGAAGACTTTCCACTAATCAATAGTTATTCTAAAGCACCATTAATAAATATAATAAGGCCCAATATTAAATCATCAGTATCTTTATAATTACCGCACACTCTTAAATTCTTCGCAGACTGATGTGATTTGCTTTCAGCCTATCATCTATATCTCAATAAGATAGATATTATAAATCTTTTCTAAAACGTTTGTATTACAATTTTGAAGCAATTAGTACTCTTATATACTGTACTGTTCAGTTTATATATGTACCATATATATCTGTATTGTACTAGTAGTAGTAAGCGGTAATAATGAAGTAAAGATTATAATGTCAGTCATTTCGACCATGGCTTGGGAGCCATCCCCAGTGACACCGGCATCTCCACAGGCACGTATACAGTATACAAGTTTCTGTGCAAACATAGGTTTACTCGATATATTTTTATAATATGATGGGGAGGAATTTTGATAGAACCGAAAAGTTCACACAGAACCAACAGCTTCACTTCAAGGCTTCTTTCTACACTTCAACTTTCATCAGCCTGACCTTACCTTGAACGTAGGATCACAGGATCTGTGTCCTTATATATAATTAAAGTAAATAATCAATATAACGATGAATTTACCTCTTAAAGTTAATTAGACGAGGATATTCGGTAGGGTCTGTTGCAGGAATTTCAAATGTAATTAATTTCAACGATTCATTGTTCGAAGAAGCGTAACGGATAATTTTACCCATAACAATCAAGGGGTAACGCTATAGATTAATCTTGGATGTAATAGATATGAATACATAATACATCACCGACAATATTATTGGATCGATAACTTGTTCAAACTAGTTTTAACTGGATTCAATATTAATTCAATATTTTTGTCCGTTGATAAAATGTATAAATCGATGTAGTGTTTAATATGATATAGCTTATTCCAACCAAAGAGGTAAAAAAATAGACAACTTTGATATTATTTTGACGCGACGTCGACGTCTGGAAAAATCTATGATATTCATTGCGGATTCTCGAAAAAAACAGCGCTGCAAATACCGAACGTATCGGATAGTATCGGAAATTTGTAAGTTAATTAAAGGGGTTATAAGTTATTAAGTGGAATACTCTTGTATTAGTAATAATTACAAACTCCATTCAATATCCAATATAAAACAAACTTGCTAAATAACAAAATCGTTATAAAATTTTATCGAATGACAAATCTGCAAATATACGAACTTGGGATAGCATTTACAACAAAGTAGCGAGCGCTCATAAAGGATACCACTTCAATCTTCATGCTGGAGAACTTAGAACATCCGTTTTCTCTACACACTCGAAACTTTATTATGAAAATACTAGCGCCCCGCACCGGCTTCGCTCGTACGCGGGTGCAATACTAATACTAAATATACTACAGAATTTGTTTATTACGTACATCACAGTCACAGTGAGTCGATATGGCCCAGTGGTTAGAACGCGTGCATCTTAACCGATGATTGCTGGTTCAAGCCCAGGCAAGCACCGCTAATTTATGTTTTTAATTTTTCTTTATAATTCATTTCACTCGGCGGTGAAGGAAAACATCGCGAGGAAACCTGCATGTGACAAATTTCATAGAAATTCTGTCAAATGTGTATTCCACCAACCCGCATTGCAACAGCGTGGTGGAATATGTTACAAACCTTCTCCTCTAAGGGAGAGGAGGCCTTTAGCCCAGCAGTGGGAATTAACGGGCTGTTGTTGCTGTTGTTGTTGTTGTACATCACATTAGAAACTTCTAAAATTATCAGTGTTTCTTTACTATTTTTCCTTATATTATAAAAAACCTTCCTCTCGATTCACTCTATGTATTAAAAAAAAAACCGCACCAAAATCCGTTGCTTTATTTTGAAGATTTAATCATAGGGACATAGGGACAGAGAAAGAGACTTTGTTTTATACTATGTAATAAGTGTGAACAAAATTGTGTAAAAGATATTAAGAAGGACCGAGAAAGCGACTTCGTACTATGAAATAAGTGTGAATAAAATTGTGTAAAAGATATTAAGAGCAAACCTTGAATACTATCACTAATCATTTTAAAGATCTAAGCATACATAGGAATTGACAGTGGTAAGCGACTTTATTTTATTGCGACTTTAATTTGAAAATTTTTAATAGTTTTTTTTTTAGTAGTTACCTATAATAAACAGTATTCTTTATCTAAATATTGAATTCGATTTTTAGTATCATGTAAAACAAAAGTGACTAAGCGAATAAAAATAAATTATAGTCTATGTTATGTAAAGCTCCTGTATGCAAGTCAGCACTGAAATTTGTTATATTACAGAGTTGTGATCATAGCTTTACAAATGTTTGCTTCTGCTTCGCTTGTTTGCGCAGATGTATTAGATCCCTTACTATTTATTACAAAACAAGTCATCTGAGACAGATAAAATGGCAACAAAATAACTGTCTTCCATTTGAATGATGTAAATAAGACACGAACAAAATTGTATACGTTGTTATAATAAAATGTGACGTCACTGTGTCCGTAAATTAGATTTTTGACAAACAATTTTTTTTTTAAATAATTACTTCTTCCATTGTCTGTAAATACTTTAAAATCTGTTGATTATTATTATTCATTTCATTATGTTTGTATTTGAGTTATATCAAGACGAAACTACATCGATAATGCTTAATTAAAATTAAAGAAAAACATCTATAATCTCAAATTATATTTAACATGTGTAATAGTATTATACAAAGTTATTTCATTTTGTAAATAACTCAATTGTACTTAAGACTATCAAAAAACAAATTAGCTCGACCTAAATAAATACTAAAGAGGCTTATTCGAAAAAGTTTCCATATCGAATCAAATCTTATTTGTTACAACCGTTGCTACTTTTAAGCTACGTCAAGATAAAAAAAATTCAACTCTTACACCGTTTTGTATTTTTCTATAAATGATATATAGTTTTTTTTTTATGGTATAGTTTGGCGGACGAGCATATGGGCTACCTGATGGTAAGTGGTCACCATCACTCATAGACAATGAAATATTAACTATTCCTTACATCGTCAATGTGCCACCAACCTTGGGAACTAAGATGTTATGTCCCTTGTGCTGTAGTTACACTGCCTCACTCACTCTTCAAACCAGAACACAACAATACTGAGTACTGTTATTTGACGGTAGAATAACTGATGAGTGGGTGGTAATTACCCAGACGGGCTTGCACAAAGCCCTACCACCAAGTAAATATTAGTATAATATACACTTTATTACTAAAATGTAAAGATACAGTTAAAGAAACGACTTTAAACTTTTCCTTGTTACAAATATTTGTCGCGAGCAGAATAAATAGAAAACGGAGTTGTTTGATTAAATATTGTGAGTACAATCAAGGAATTCAATCTAACGGCGAAATATGCTTTTACGTTGAAAATACCTGAGCTATTATTTTATTCCGGAACTTTTCAATTATACAGTAAACAATGGAAAGTTTAACGCTGCGACCTCTCGCGGTTTTGACCCGGTGTTGACTTCGTTTCAAGTTTACTAAGATTTTTCACTAGCTTCGAAACTTGCTTGTAATATTTATATACATTTGGAAATATGAATTATTTACTGCTTGCAATCATCTTAAATTAAAATGTAAAGCATTTAAAAGCCATAGCTAAGCTAAGGCCTCTTGTTTAACGTTTGGACTTAATTCCACCACGCAGTTAGTAAGTGCTTCCCGTATTGGAGAATACACACACGTACCAGGTAGATATATTAAATACATTTGACCTCCGTGTTCGAGTAGTGTGTACACCGTTTTTCATGGGTACGCCACTATGTTGTCTTGGATCTGGGTATTTGTGATAACGTCGTTACTTCTGATTTTCTGATTTTGATCTGATTGGGATCTGAGTAATGTATGTGATGTTGTCTCATATTATAATATAATATTTGACTAATATTTATTTATTTATTGTAAAAAGTAAATGGAATTCAGGGGTTTTTGACTAAATTTGACCTTGAAATTTGGTATTGTTCGCGCAAAGGAAACCTACAAAAAAGTGTCCAATCTGGTGTTCTTGCGACTGGGGAATATAGCAATTATCTCCGTACATAAAATTTGTAATTATGTTTATTTGTATGTTCGTCTATTTATTCTTGAATCATGTATACAAGTATCATTTAACTTTAATTGACATAATAGGTTCTCACACATTACGGACGGGTAGATCTTTTTACGAGGCATAATATAAAAACGTCCTTATAAAGCGTTTCTTAAGATAAGATATAGTACGTTTGTATCAACCATTTTAACGGATCGTATCTTAATTTAAACGCTCGTTATCAGTAACCATTTACGAGTTACTGATGTACAGTCAGGGTAAGAAAAGGTTCGTCACCATAAGATCTATTTTCATGTGGTCAGTATGAGCGAAAATCATATATTGCGTCGCAATGATTCTATGTTTAGATTCATAAGGTACCAAGAGCTGAAGACTTGATAAAGGAATGAATTTGAAAACTAACGTAGGTTTTCTTACTCTGACTGAACAATAAAAATAGTTAATTATTATAACCGAAATTAATGATTTACAAATAAGTTTTTCGAGTTATCATATCACAAACATATTTAAAACAAGTGTTAATATCATAAAAGTTATAAACGCCAGTTTTAGTTGTTGCTACGCGGAACTATGATGTTGTAAACGATGAAAAAATTCTTTTCATTGCACAGTAAAGGTGTAATAAGATAAGTGTCACCTAGTTTTCAATTGTTACACCGTGTTATAGTTTTAATTTTTTAATTACTCAGTTTGTAACTCAGTTTGTAACAATATCGATATGTATAGTACGACATAACTTAGATCGGCATCGGCAAAATTCGTAAAACCGATCACATCCGAATTAAGTACGCTATCCCTAATTATTAGTATTTATTTCTTATGTGAATATGATCTTTACAAACGTAATAACATGTAGTATCATATGACTAATATATTCGTCAATTTGACACATTGATTTACATGCACTTGCTCTCTCAGGTTGAACTGACGCGAGAATCTATAGCGACGAATAGCTTCAAATGGGGCGATAGGGAGCTATTTCTATTGGTTGTATAAATCGGCAGTAATCGGTTTTTTTGAATATGCCGATGCTACATCTATGTTGTGTCGTACTTATGTCAGTAACGAATTTCAAACATCAACGATCACATAATATACAAGTCTCAGAATCAACAAATTTAAGGCATTTCGTTTTCACTTTGTTTTCGTCTATTCTCGTTTGAATCGCCATTGTTTTCGACTAAGGGTGCGACCAGACCCCAGGGCTATTTACGAGCTTTCTGTACGTGACAATTTTATGAGGGCAGCGTCGTTCTCTTGTCAAAAACACAAGTATACGGACACAGTCAATTACATGTTTGCTTCTTATCCCTTAACAAAACACGAATAGACGAATAATTTTAAATTTTATTCGAAGGAAATAAAGTTTGAATTACATTATCACAGTTTCCGAGTCAATGCAATTAGTTTCCTTTACGAGCGCTTATTGCTTAAGTAACTCAAGGGAAAGTTAGAGAAGCTAATTAATAGCTAAAACGAAGTGTATTAAGGATGGAAGACATTTTTCATATATTTGCGACTTTATTATTATTGTGACAGTGATTAGTAACAGAATTAAAGGTCATTGCTCTTAAGATCTTTTACACAATATTGTTTATTATTTATATGATTTATATTGATTTAAAATTATGATTATTTTAATAGTCCAGGATCCATGGTCCATAGATGTCATGTCTCAACGTGCTTAAAGAATTTTAGACGCTCAATTTGTAATAAAACGTTACAATGTTGCCTTTCGTAACGGTAGCACGCAAAAGCGATCCCGTGGCGCCGACTGAAAAGACGGAGAGGGTACCGCTGTTTTTTCAACCGACTTCAAAAAGGAGAGGTTATCAATTCGTCTGTATTTTTTTCATGTTTGTTACCTCATAACTTTTCACGGGGTGGACCGATTTTCATAATATTTTTTTTTGTTTGAAAGGACTCCAAATATAGCAATAATTATAACTAAATTATAAAATCGTAAATCGACTTTTAAGTAGTTAAGTCTAATATTTTTCATTTCATTTTACATAGGAGTAACACATTAAAAAACGAATCAATGGTCCTTTTTGCACTTGATTCCTATCAAGCTAATGTTTTGTGAGTAGCTTCACTACGATGAGACGCCCAACAATTTCCTGTACTAAAACAGAGGTAGCAGGGATATATCGATTTGATGATTCTCAGAAAAAATACTATGGATGACGGATTATAACATTAATTAAGTTATTATTATGACAAATTTAACTATGTGACTATTTTCAAAAGATCTTAAATTTAGACTATTAAATACTAGAATGTTGTCTCATAAGCCTTATCAGTTCTAATTTAAATTTTGCGAAGAATTAGAATGCCACTTTTTTAGGCGTTTTAACGTTTGGCGTCAATATGGCGTAATATTTCTTACAACGTCATTGGCTATGGGTGATGGTGACCACTTACCATCAGGCGGCCCATATGCTCGTTCGCCAACCTATTCCATAAAAAAAAGAATCGAAAAAATCAGACGAAGGACTGAATCGACTGTTTGTATATTTTGGCAAATATTTCGTTTCATATGAGATTTACGCTATTTATACTTATAATTAATATTGTAGCTAATTAAATTATCTGTAACTTTTGTTTTAGAGTAGGAAAAAATGTAAACTAACCTTAAAATTACGTATTTCATGACATATGCTAATAGCTCTGCTATTTTGTGCACTAATAAGAGTTTATGATTATGACATCTTTACTTATAACTTTGTCGTTTCGTAAATTCAAATCGTTTGTAAAAAATACATTGGTAAAAAAAGCATATTATGCGATACAAGATTTTATATATAATAAAAAAGCGCTGAGTTAATACCTGTTGACTTCCAAGTAGGATATATTAATTTAAATAATTCTATTACACTAAGGTGACTTTGTATTCTTTAAATGTTAAAAAAGAGTAAATACTGAGTTTCTTGCCGATTTTTCTCGGTAGAATCTACTTTCCGAACCGGTGGTAGCTTCACATAATTGTAAAATGACGATTCCAAAATGCTTGTAAAAGTCTACTTTAATAAAGTTTGTTTTGATTTGATATAATACACCATTGCACTTAACTAATTATTTCCACTTTAATTTAATTTCTATCATTACGATAACAATTTCGTCGACATTTAATAATAATAAATATAAGACAACATCACATACATTACTCTGATCCCAATGTAAGTAGCTAAAGCACTTGTGTTATGGAAAATCAGAAGTAACGACGGCACTACAAACACCCAGACCCAAGACAACATAGAAAACTAATGATAAAATCTATATCGACTCGGGAATCGAACCCGGGACCTAGGAGTGACATACCCATGAAAACCGGTGTACACACCACTCGGCCACGGAGGTCGTCGAAATTAAAACGAAATTTTTTCGCGGATTCATTGACAAATAATAGCGTGTCGATTTGATTTCAAACAACAACTAACCAATCCACTCCAATGTAAGCAAGATAAACTTAAGAATCGAATAGCTTAGACAATTACATAAGTAAAAGAAGTATTTAACGTAAATTTCAGAAACTAAATATTTACCAAATGATCAAATGAATTTATAGTTGCAATAGTTTAAAACTAGAATTTTGGAGACTGTTAGTATCAATTGAAAATACACGAAGCGAGTTGTCGCTAGTTTCGTGCACACTGGATTTTGTGAACTCAACTTTGCGCAAATAAAATTGGACGTATTATTATTCGAAACCGTATATTCGTATTTCCTTTAGAAAATACCTATTTCAGTATTGTTAAATACTTTTTCGTCACAAATACATACTGTCTTAATATTACTTACGTTAGTAAATAACCGTTATTATATACTTTAAAAATAATAAACAGTCACTTTTAACTTTGCGTAATATATTACCCAATTCATATCAAATCAAATCAAAATACGCACTTTTGAATCGTCATTTTACAATTAAGTGAAGCAGACCAGACAAGAAACTCAGTAGTTACTCTTTTTCTTTTATATTTATTTTATTATTTTGGTTTTGACTTTATTTGTAGTCATATTTTTCGGTTTCTATTACTTAGGCAGACGTTTCGATATTTCCACTAGAATCTCTCTGTTGTTCCATTGATTGTTATCTTTGTTATCTTGCAATTAATGGTCTGTTGCAATTGGGGGGCATTCATCGTCACATAACACGGTTTTTGTGCAGGATTTTTCAAGTCGAGATGGCCCAGTGGTTAGAACGCGTGCATCTTAACCGATGATTGCGGGTTCAAACCCAGGCAAGCACCGCTGATTCATGTGCTTAATTTGTCTTTATAATTCATCTCGTGCTCAGCGGTGAAGGAAAACATCGTGAGGAAACCTGCATGTGACAAATTTCATAGAAATTCTGCCACATGTGGGTTCCACCAACCCGCATTGGAACAGCGTGGTGGAATATGTTCCAAACCTTCTCCTCAAAGGGAGAGGAGGCCTTTAGCCCAGCAGTGGGAATTTACAGGCCGTTGTTGTTGTTTCAAGCACTTGTTCTTGTTCGAATTTTAATCTGCAATTTTCGACTTTAATGTACTTCTTCCGCTATGCCCTCAGCTGCTATTGATTCTATAAATATAACTTTATTTTCAGCCAATGCTTTCTTGTCCATATTTTCTGAGCGATATCGTTGGAATAGCTTAGATTGATAGGCACTAAGTGCTCTCTCGGTTTCCCTTTGGCGAAATTTCATACGTGATTTTGACAAGAATTCGCACTTTCCCATAATAAATAAATATATGAATATTAAAATTATGACATCATTATATCGCTTGTTCTAAATTTAAATAAATTCATTTCTGACCCTTTCTACTAAAATAAGAAGCCTTACAAAGTAGGCATGTGTATTTTTAGCAGACGAAAAATATAATTTAAGATATTTCAATGTAATTAATAGTTTACGCCTATAATATTTGGTGGTAGGTCTTTGTGCAAGTCCTTTAGCTAACCAAGAAGCAGCAATACTTGGTGTTTTGTTCTAGTATGAAACATTTCACTTCTCAAGATGACGTAAGATATTGTTAAAATTTCATATATCAATATATAATGGTCCATTTGACCGTAAGACAATCGATATCATATAAAAAAGCGATTTCAATCAGATCACGTAAGGAACATTTAAAATTAGCCAACTAAGCTATTTTAAATTGAGTTTCCACGGATTTCAACCACAGACTTGACTTTGACAAAAGACAATTCCCTATCACGCAAAGAGTTCTCAAATGAAAACGGTCCGTGACTTCTTAGATTGTCAGGTCCTGTCCATAGCTGAATCGTTAACGGTATTAATTTGCACTTTTTACTTTTTTCAATTTTATTTTGGGATTTTGTCCTTTTTTTTCGCTGGAAAAATACTTTACGCGCTTCCCCCACGTGATGGAAAGTGGGGGGAGGGTTTACCCATTGAGGCAGGGAGAGAAGATGAGCGAGTCAGCGGCGGCATTCTCTTCCCATTCCCGCTCCGCGGTTTCCTTCTGCGACATGACACTCTCGCAGAAGAACGCATCACCGACCAGCACATCTCGCTACCGAGCGTGGCGTTGATAGCGCTCGGCAGCGAGAGGTCTCCGCCAATAGTCGCTAGGATTTGGATGTGTGATTGTCCTACACAGGTAAGTAAGTCCTATTGTACCCTTTTCCTTTGGTTTTGACGTTATTTATTATTAATAGCTATTAAGTAGAACTCCAGGAGTATCCTAGCAAATTCTGACGAAGGATCTGCCAGAATACTCAGAACAAATCCAAGATTGAACGAATATACATTTAAACTATAGAAAAGTAACTTTCTCTGATTCTGTGTCTGCCACATTCCATCAACAAATTATATAGCTCTTCAAAAATTCCACACTTATCACATTTAGATAAATTTTAACATGAGAAAATAAATACAATATTTTGATAATTCAAGCCTTCAAAACTACTGGACTGATTTTAATGGTCAGTGTGTGAATTTGGCTCACATGTATAAATCTTATATGCAGGTTTCGAAATACAACTACGCAGTGTGCTATTGTTTGGAGGTAGAATATTTGTTAAGTGAATTATGTCTCTCCAGATGCACCTTTACAGGTCCGGCTTTCATAGTAATAACTCATAAATTCTATAAAGCAAAATCTCAATGGAGAAATAAATTAATTGTGTTTATTTTAATTCATTTCAATCCCAAACACAGCGTTCAGTTATTCAAAAGTTAACTAATTTGTTTGACAAATCAACTTATACAGCTTAATATTTATTTATTATAAATATTTATGTATATTATAGACACAATAAAGCGCTGCTTTTAATATATATTAAAAATTAATTAATGCGCAGTCTCTGATGACTTTTTTATACTAATGAAGTATTGATAATTATAATTTACCGAATAGGTGGAATTCCACTTATCGTAAATAGCAGGGTTTCCGATTTTGAATGGGTCATAGATGGTATTCTAAGTCCTAAATAAAAATAATAGGCTAATGAACTATTAAAAAAATCTCTCTGTATGAAACAAAATAATAATCTTTTCGGACTTTCTTAATTTCAACTATTCAATTATGTACTAAATACGATTGTCTAATTTATATACAACTTCTTTTTTTCAATTTAAAGCTTAACGAAAAACCAGAGTTATTGTGTACAAAACCAATCATGTCGGATCACCAAAAAAGTTATTTGGTTTTGAATTGAAAAATTTCTAGGAACAAATCTGAGTCTGAAACTCAGTATGTCGTGTACTCTGAAAGTATGTAAAAACCATTGTTCTTGTGATGGTAGCACTATTCTGTTAGAAGGAACTAGAAACTCGAAATTTGGAAAATAAAATACCTGTCATTAGAAAAGCCGGCGGAAGAAACACAGCGTTTGTTACTCTTTTTAGTCAATTTTATTATTTACATACATTCATTATGAAAAGAAGAAAACAAGAGGCGATCGTTTCGTTACCAAGGTGTGCTATCAACCATAAACTCACAATTTATCACTTAATATTATTTTAACATTTTTTTTATTTGGCATCAGATGCATTTTGAGTTCGGACAAAAGAATATCGTCATAATTTATCTAAAATCATATAATCTCGTGGTCGGTTAAAATGAAACTAAAATACGGGCACTTTCAATTCATTTCTTTAATACCACGGGTTTATATAAACCAATATTTTATCGCGTTTAAAACTAGCACTTAACCTAAGCGCTCGATTCTCTGTGGATGATGGATCGTGATAAATTGAGCTCTTCGCGTCAATTATATTTCTTATCTTAATCGTTTAAAGGAATACGGTTGCGAGCTTTGTATATGTATAAAAGTGATGCTTCAAAAACATTACCAATATTTCAAGCAGAAAAATATTGCTTGAATAAAGTTTATTTAAGATAATATATTAGTTTTACCTAATTAAATACAAATCTAATGATTATCAAGTCATTAATTACAAAAGGATAGCATATGTATTGAAATTCCTGTTATTATCTAGGTGGTATATCTGTAAGCCTGTGGCCTATCTAGGTATGTACCACCAACTCAACGTTGGCTGGCCTGAACTTACATAAATATCTTGATATTTAAAAAATGTCGTATTTGGGAATGAAACGATCGCCTCCTGGCTATTTCATTTCATATTAAATTGTTAATATATGTGACAAAAAAACCGCTAAGTTTCTTTCGCCGGTTCTTTCGCCGGTGATAATGTTTCAATTGAACATCAATAAGAAAGTGTAATACTTCTATATTGAATAAAGTTATTTGAGTTTGATTTTGAACATGTAATCATAGAAACAATAAAAATGTTTTAAAAACAAATATTTAATATTTTTCCGTCGTACGTTTTTAATAAAAGTTCATTCAAAAACATTAAATGTTATCTTTAGTTAAAAACCTTAAAAATATTCGAAAAAAAAAAACATTTTCGATTGACGACATTTACGCCATAATTTATAGTTGTATAAAATATTCACAGAATATAGTCTTTCAGACATATTCGATGTGTTTTTATTCGAAAGATAAATGGATTGAATGGTTAATACTTTTATACAACCATTGTGACAAGTTATATGGGATATTTTGTTACTTAATTTATAAATGCATTAATCTCATAGCTTTCGTAATAATATTTAAATGAAAATAATTATTTTCGACGCTCCAAGCTAAGTTAATTTAAGTTCAACAAAACTAATTTATTATAATTAATAGTGCTTACGTTTTGTTTATTGTTAATTAATTCGGTATTATTTTTATTCAGTAATAATTATTAGATGTATTAGGTACTAATATAATCAAATTAAAAAAAAGTCTTTTGTTACCTTATACACTAATTAGTCTAGATTACATAGATTATTTTTATAGTTAACTAGCGAACCTTCCCGGCTTTGCACGGGTGCAATACTGATATCAAATATACTACAGAAGTTGTTTATTAACAACATCACATTACAAACTTTTAAAATTATCAGTGTTTCTTCACTATATTGTCCATATATTATTAACAAAACCTGCCTCTCAAATCACTCTATCTATTAAAAAAAACACATCAAAATCCGTTGCGTAGTTTTAAAGATTTAAGCATACATAGGAACATAGATACAGAGAAAGCGACTTTGTTTCATAGTATGTAAAGATGTTGATTTAAGCGACTTATACAAGCTTATATTACGTAACACTTTAATTTAATCAACTAAAGTTAATATGGTGACTAAATACACATCAATCATAAAAGAGAGATAGGTATATAGAAACAATGAAACAGATACTAATCTTGTGACGCTACTAAATCGGTACCTATGCTAAAATATTTTGCCAACTAAAACTTACTAGTTACCATAAAATATTCTAGCCAAATTATACAAATATAAATGCCCCAAGTAACAAATTATATTCCTGAAAAATATCCTACACAGGACGTTCAAGGGGCCATTTTCATTTTCCAAGAAATATGATGTCCATTTGAGCGATATGTTTGTCCTAAACGGCTAATATGTTATTTATTGTATTATTTATTACGCATCAAAACATATCACAAATGTAATGGACGTTTTATTTGCTTGCCAACTCGTGGTGGACTTAGGAAGTTATATTTCCAAATATTTATTACAGACTTGGAAACATATATGGAAGATGTTTTACGATTAATCGACGGCGTTTAATAGACTTCGTGGAATAATATATTTGGAAATGGATTTATCTGTAGTAAATAAAATAAGCAATTACATTGATATCATTTTTTTATTGGCCGTAAATGTACTACGATTCACGTGGAACGTTTCATAATGTTAATAAACAGCTTACATGGACCCTGTACTAGTTTTCGGTCAGTATCACAGGTTTTCTTATTAACTGGACGGTTTCATTGGATATTGGAGTAAGCATACAATTTTTACTTAAATTCTAGATAAGGTAAATAATATATGTATGGTACTGAATGTGCCTGCTGTTCCTCTTTTTCCACACTGTGGTAACCTTTAGAAATCTACCCGAATTTGTTTGAGGAATCTGCCTACCAAAACCAATTCGATGACCATCTTTAGCACGGATCGAGAGCTGTGCTCCCCTCTTGGCTCAGAACTCTCCTCGAGGTATCTCCGCCTCCCCCAACTCTTTACTAGTGCATACAGCAGTTCAAGTTATCCTGATAGCCATCCTCCTCTGGGTTGTCTGAAACAGGACGCATCTTTTTTTAGGACTGTGGCGCATCAACCTACCCAAGAACGAACTTGATATTTCATGAGCGATGAAAAAAATGTAAACGACACAATACAGACGGAGTTTCGTTATATTTTATCATCATTTTAAAATTAAATAAAACTTCAAATATACCGACATAGAGAATGCATATTTAACCACTTTTACTTATTTCAGCTTTATCTCGAGGACTTTATCTAACTCAAGTGTATATCTAACCTCTGTAAGCACTTCTAAGATAGATCATGACGAATGAACGCCTTCAATTGCCCTGAAGTTCTTATCTAAACCGTTCTTGAAGAAATATAAGCTTGTCGCTTTTGAAATGTACTATGAGAACTAATTCCAAAGCGGACGAGATAGACTTCATATCGTAAAATTTTCTAAGCTGAAGATTAAAATAGATCTTTCATCGAAATAAAAAATAAAGAAATATTTAGTTTATTTTTATAGTATTTAAGAATCCTATTTAATTCCTTCGTTGTTAGTAAAATACCTCCCCTTATTATAAAGGATGAGATAGGTTAATACAGGGTTTAAATTGGCCCAATAAGTTTAATAGAGGCAAAGCCCTACTGTGAGCCTTTTTGGGTCGAATGGGACCTCAATCAGTTGGCTTTGCTGTTTAGATATGCAATTCAGAATTTAGCTGCTATCGAATTCATTTGGAAATTAGGAATGTTAGTTAGCTATTTTACTTTTCTACATATCAAATACTATTGAAACATTTTCTTATTTCTGGGATAAAATATTACCCAATATAAACCATCAATTTTTTCTATGAAGTTCGCTGAAAAAAAATTGTAGTATATATTGCATTTTTTTCTGGCATCGATTTAAACTGCCAATAGATATTGGAACGATATGAGATTGTAACCATTTCTTGCGTTATCAATGGGCCATTGATTTGGAAACCAAAACGTTATCCCTCGTGCCTGTTATTCCACTGTCTCAATTATCCTACAAACCGAAATACAATAATACTATTTTTATGGTATAGTTTGGCGGACGAGCATATGGGCCACCTGTTGGTAAGTGGTCACCATCACCCTGTACCAATGACGCTGTAAGAAATATTAACTATTCTTTACATCGTCAGTGTGCCACCAACTTTGGGAACTAAGATCTTAACTAAGATTATATTATAAGATCTCTTGTGCCTGTAGTTACACTGGCTCACTTACCCTTCAAACCGGAACATAACAATACTGAGTGGTGGTACCTACCCAGACGGGCTGGCACAAAGCCCTACCACTAAGTAATTCTTACTACTTAATGATGAAATATAAGAGCGGGTGGATTTTTTTAGATTCTTTATGACGTCACGAATTTATTCAATTTTAAAAATTCATTTTTCATTTCGTCTAGTGTGTCTTTGCGTAGGTAAATTATAAGTTGTCGTGTTACATACTAACAAAGATATCACAGAGCGGCGCCTTAATTTATTACTGGCACAGAGTAATATTTCGGTAGTGAATAAAGGGAATCTGAGTGAGGTCGGAATGTGCCCGCTATCACTCAACGTCATTCCCGTATTTATCACTAGACTGCCATCTCTAGAAAACTGCGCTAAACTATAACAAAGTAAGACATGAATTTGTATATTCGGAACTAGTACTGGCTGTCTGTGGTTGTGCCCCCATTGAATTCAATAATGTATTATATTTATCACTACCTGTGCCCGAGACCTTGTACGCCTTTGAATATAACAAAAGTAAATATTATTGTAGCCTAAGTTACTCTCTATTATATCAGTTATTGGCCAGTGAAAGTACCGTGAAAATTTGTCCAGCCGTTCCAGAGATTAGCCGGAACAAACAGACGGACAGACCGTCAAAAATTGTAGAAAATATTATTTTGGAATATGTACCGTGTATACATATGCATTGAGGAAAAAGAGGGCTATTTTAATATTACAAACAGACACTCCAATTTTATTATATGTATCGATTTGTGTTTATAATTCATCTCATGCGTGAAGGAATACATTGTAAGGGAACCTGAAAGTGTCTAATTTCCTAGAAATTCTGACAGATGTTTATTCTACAAAAAGCATTGGAACAGCGTTGTGGAATATGTTCCTAAATCTTCTCCTTAAAGGAAGAGGCATTAGCCCAGCATAGGAAAATTTACAGGCAGTTGTTGTTGTTATTGTTATTTATTAATCAAGTCAAATCAAAATAAACTTTATTCCATTAGGATTTTACAAGCACTTTTGAATCGTCATTTTACAATTAAGTGAAGCTACTACCGGTTCGGAAAGTAGATTCTACTGAGTAGAACCGGTAAGAAACTCAGTAGTTACTCTTTTTTAACATTTAAAAAATACAAAGTCATATTAGTTAAATACAATTATTTAAATTAATATATCCTGCTTGGAGGTCAACAGGTATAAACTCCACGCTTTTCTATCATCTATTAAATCTTGTATCGAATAATTTGCTTTTTCTACCAATGTATTTTTTACAAACGATTTGAATTTACGAAACGGCAAAGTTAAAAATGTCTGCGGAATTTTATTAATTTCAGACGTATCTAAAAGTTTATGTTTAAGTTGATCGCTTCGTTGATCTTGTGATTTAGCTTATAAGGACAAACATACTGGGACTCTGAGTTCAAACCGAAGGTCAGGTCTATTTATTAACTTCACGGGACGCCGAGCGATGTAAAAAGTCGTAGGATCGAGCCCTTGGGCTATTGTCGTGCCGTTAAAAGTTGGGGTAAATAGGAATTACTAGTAACTCCTTAATTAATTTGGGTCATATATATTATTATTCATACACAATATACTGATATATTTCGATTTGTAGATCATAGTAAAAAAAAAACTTTAATATAAGTACTGTTATATTTTAGTTTCAAATAAAAAATACGTTATCAATTCGTCTGTATTTTTTTTAATGTTGCTACCTAATAACTTTTAACTGGGCGGACCGATAACAATAACTGCAACTACGTTATATAATCGTAAATCAACTTATAAGTAGTCTAATCTTTTTAATCTCATTTTACTTAGGAGGCCTCTAAAAAATATGTCGAATACGCAATTGTTTTTATTACTTTTTAGTGCATATTTATTTGTTTCAAAATAATGTATTGTTTGAAGTCGGTTTTTATTTTTGATAAATTTTTTATTTATGAGTCTTGATTTCCAAAGTTTGGACAAAGTTGATGACAGTTACATTCAATTAAGTTTATATACATTTCACAAGTAAAGTATGTTACCTCAGGACAAATAAAAATCCAAATCGCACTAAGATAAACTATTACTACTATTATTAATACCATTCATCGAGTAGTGTTCAACAAAATTCGAAAACGTGTTTCTTTTAGGCACTGATATTATTTCAGATGATTTTCCTAACTTAAGACCAAAAAAGTCGATAGCAATATCAATAGCACTAATACCATTTCCACCATTTCCAATTTACAATAAATGAATATATTTTGGAATTATTTTTTTTCTAATAAAGTGAAAAGTGAACTGCCTATAAATGCGGCACTGTTTGGCTAAGGCCTTTTCTCCCTTAGAGGAGAAAGTTTGGGGAAAATTCCACTCTGCTCAATTTTTTTTCGTCATGTGATAGACTTTCATCGAGTGTCGGTTCTCACGAAGTTTCGCATGTCACGATGTCGACCTTCACCGTCAAACACGAGATAAATAATAAAGTTATTAAGCATACGGAAATTCAGTGATGCTTTCCTGAACTTAAATCCGCAATCATGAGCATTGTTCACGTATTGTATTCACCAATTAGTGGTGGTTAGGTTTTTGTAATATCTTACTTGAAAAAATACCTAACCAATATACCTTTAACTATTACCAGAAGATATAAAGCTTAGAGATGTCATTAATATATGTAATATATGTAGATCATTATTATGTGCACAGATATATAAGGAGAGCCGAGATGGGCCAGTGGTTAGAACACATTCATCTTAACCGATGATTGCAGGTTCAAACCCAGGCAAGCACCACTATATATGTGTGCTTAATTTGTGTTTATAATTCATCTCGTGAAGGAAAACATCGTGAGGAAACCTGCATCTGTCTAACTACATTGAAATTCAGCCACATGTGCATTCCACCAACCCGCATTGGAACAGCGTGGGAAGTCCAGCAGTGGGAAATTTCCACTTTACTTTACTATATAAGGAGTTACGTTTCACCGTTTAACCATTTTTACAAAATAAAAATCAAAATAGTCTTCGTTCATAGGCTCAAAGCACGTTATTTTATTTTAAATTCTCACGGTATAGTGTTGAACTGAATGTTAAACTACCACCAATTGGGAAAGTAGATTGCACCTAGAAGAACCGGAAACAAAATAAGCTACACTCTTCCACCATACTTATAACAGAGTACGTCAATTAATTAATCCATAATCTGCCTCAAAAAATACCAAGTCTAAGTTGTAATATCTGTGGAATTTTATTATAGAAACTTATTCCGTGTCTAAAAAATATTTATTGACTTTGCAATGTTGGATACTAGGTGTTATTAATTAATCTTTCCTATACATTCAAACTATTAACGCAATAAAACTAAATTTAAAATTCTTGTATAGAATAAGTATATATACAATCAACCTAATAGGCTACGGCCAGGAAACAAAATTCAAATATTCAAATTTCGAACGTTAGTCAGTATTCGTTAGTGTCAGTAATCGGCGTGTTCCTTTATTCCAATTTCTCATGCAACTGTTTGCTGATGAATATTCCGAAACAACACGGTATTGGTCGCCTATACAAACATATCCGTGGAATGGAATTAGCATATTATCTGGCGACTCTAAATATTCAATGCTTACGTTTAGTCCGCCAATAGGAAAGCATAGTTTGTCGACAGCTTTTTTTAGTTTGTATGAATTTTTGACTTTAACAATGCATATGATAGGAAGGCGGACATTTCTATTACAAAGGATAGAAATTTTACAAGCATTGTTAGTGACATTTTTACAGTATTGAGTGCAGCGAGTATCAACACGGTTTTAGCATACGAAATACGCTTCGTTAGAACCACAGGCCGTATGTTATACTTGTTAATGGTATTTTTACATATTTTCCACATAATGTTTGAGGCTCATCTGATGGAAAATAACTACCAGTGCCAATGAACTTCTACGATACCAGAAAGTTCAAGAAATTTCCCTCGGAGAAATCGCCATCGGAAGCTGGTTTCACAGAGTGGCTGTGCGATTCGGAAAATGCCTTAAAAATCGTACTTTTGTTTATTTTCCGACATCTAGATGGTGTGGATGAAACTTCGAATTATGACGCGATATCCAAAGAACAACTTTATAAAGATGGTGAATATAAATAAATAAAAATATACTTGACAACATAACATACTAAGTGGCTAAAGGTATGCGTTATGGAAAATCAACAGTAACGACGCTACCATAAATACCCAGACCCAAGACAAAATAGAAAATTACTGAACTTTATCTACATTTACAGTATCATAATCTACATTGGAATCAATTAAAAATCAGGTGGAGCAATCACATCGTCAGTATTTATAAAAATAAATGTAGAAATATCACAGAAGAAAATCTAGCAAAATGTCGTTTATCATAGAAATGCTACGACTAAAATGTCTACGTTTTCCACAAAATTACATGACTTTTACATGCGAGAAACACATTTTTCTAAGAAGTACCATATTTTATTATAATATTATTAAAAGCATCACAACATCACACAAACGACGTTTTATTTATCAGGCAAGTTTTGACGTTTTCCGTTAAAATATCATCGAATATTATGTTCTCTTAGAATTTATTATAAGCCAAATGACGTCCAGTAAACATTTACGGAAGGCTTTTACGATTAATCAGCCGTAAAAATGAGTCCGTAATAGCCTGCGGCAGTTCTGCCTTTTCAAATCCTCTTACATATTATAGTGCCTTATTGAAAACTGAGGCAATAACGATAAAAACATTTCTGATTTGAAGATCGACGAATGTTTTGTCGAGAAATTTCTTTATAAATAAATATTTGATTATGTAAACAAATATTATGGGGTTGTAGAGTGACTTATATGCCGTGATTTGTGACGGTAATTTATGGCATGTATATCATGTTTGATGATAAACATCAGCCAAAATTCCGTTTTGGTCACATTTTTTATAATTAAATAACTTGTGACCAAAAATTAGCATACTACTGTCTCATCCTTACAAATAAAATTTGTATTAACGTTCACAGCCGATCACAAAGTTCAAATGATTATCTTAAAGACGAGTATAATTTAGCTTTCGAGACACATAGACTTAGGCTTTTTTTCTTTTGATGGTATACCTCAACACTTGTGCACTAACCCACATTGGAGCAGGAATTAAATAGGCTATCTCTGAAGGGAGGAGAGCTGACTTAAGCCCAGCACTGAGACATTTATGTTATTTTTTGACTTTACGCAAAGCAAAAAATATTTTATGCTACAAATGTTAAATTAATGTATGAATAGACGGCGTGTTTTGTAAAATTGTATATCAACATCACATACATTACTCTGATCTTAATGTAAGTAGCTAAAGCACTTGAGTTATGGAAAATCAAAAGTAATGACGGTACCACAAGCACCCAGACCCAAGACAACATAGAAAACTAATTAATTTCTACATCGACTCGGCCAAGAAACGAGCCGGGGACCTCGAAGTGGCGTACCCATAAAGCCGGTGTACACTCGACTACGGAGGTGTTCATTGAAGGTATTTGGATGGAACTTATTTTGTTTATCAAATTTAATTCACAATAAGAGTGTACTGAACTGTAATATGCTTTATCGTAAATAAAGATATCCAGTCAACGTATCTCGCAATAAACGACTACATTTTCAGAGCAAAAACCGTCCCCAGATCTTGGATAATAGGCAGAGATTTATCCATTACATTCACCTATTCACCCATAATGTCCGCGAGCCATTAAAGAGCGCTAATGTTCCTCTCCGGGCGGAATATCAGTTCGCACAACAATATCGAGACCTCTTACCGGAAAAAATAAATAATATTTATTGATGTGGATATACCGAAACTTATAATGTAATATTGTTTAATAGTATTTATCGTTTTCATTGATATTAAACCATAAATAATAAAAAAAATTACTTAGTGATTGGGTCTGTCGCCAAGTACCCAAACAGTACCATCACACTATCCTTCTTCATAAATTCTACAACCAAGCAGTAACTATAGAAGGATTATGATGCAATATTTTTGGAAATGAGTGGCCAGTGCAACTAATGCCAGTCAATAGACGTAATATATTAGTTTCAAAAGTTAGTGAGGCATTAAAAATGGAAAGATGGTTAACATTTCTTACGATGCCAAAGTTTGTAGGCAGTGGTGACCATTTATCGACAAAATAGAAATACTTCAATAAATAGAAAGACCTTTCTTCTACTAGCTGACATACTTAATTTAAATGATAAAAATTGAAGATACAAAAGGTTCTAATGAAGGTAACCTACCTTAATTATTAATTATATAATTATATATAGTTTTGATGTCACGGAAAAGACGAAATTTCTAAATATACATCAATTTTATTTATTTGCCTGACGTGTTAATTGATTGACATATTTCGAGTCTTGAGCGTAAATCGTTGACAAAAGCGTTAGTAAAAAAAAAACACACAAAATAAAAACAATTTTCCTAGCATCTCCAAGACGCAGACGCGATAGTGCTCCAAAAAGTTTTGTTCCAGGTCCTAATTACAGGCAGATACTAATCTGCCTGTAATTAGGCAGAATTTAACATACTAATGTTAGGCAAAATAATCTGTGGTTATTATAACACAGGTTTTATTTTAAGCTATGTATTTTATCGATTGTATATAATTATAAAATCTAATTAGCATAATTACCGAATTGGTCCCTATTATAATTAATTTCAGCTCATTAATATTCTATCACTTGTTTTCACGTGGACCTGATTTGTAACCAGCTGACACCATCTCTTGTCAGATTGTTAACTATGATATAAATGTTTCAATCCCTTTAGATATAAAATATATTATATTTAAATTTCTAATTATGTAGTTTCTGTTTCTGTGAACAGTATAAACATCCATGTAATTATTATAAACTAGCACTATTAATTCTCGTTAAAGCCATAATAAAATAAAATATATTTTATTTTATTATAGCTTATACCTGAGAGGTAGACATTAATTTAAATAATTGTATTAACTAATATGACTTTGTATTTATAAATGTTGAAATGGATCTACTGAGTTTCTTGCCGGTTCTTCTAGATAGAATTTACTTTCCGAACCGTTGGTAGTTTCACTGAATTGTAAAATGACCATTCAAAAGTTTTTGTAAAAGCTTACTTGAATAAAGTTTATTTTGATTTTCATTTTTGATTTTGATATACTATCGTTGACTTGTTGTAGATATTTTTAAGGTGAACAGTTCAGATGTATCTCGTAAGGTACCAGCGTCTGCAATATAATCACTTTTCAAATATTTAAAACTACCAGTATTTCTCTACTGTATTGCACTTACGTACTCACGCACTCTAGCTATTTAAAACGCATTAAACTCATTTCCTAATTTAAATTACAAAATTAATAAATTTCATCAATACATTTTTTACGTCTAAAGTTAAGTACATATATTGTCTTTTCGTAGTGAGAAATCATTAAAACATATATTGGCAAAGACTGACAATATTATTTTATTAAGTATAGTAAAGGAGAATGAAAATTCTCAGTCGGTTATCGAACCTACAGACAGACACAGCGGGACACTTTCATTTACTGCTCGTGATAAGCAGCGCGCCTTAAAATACAAATTATTTGCACCCATTGTTATGCTATATCAATATCTGTCACCCACAGAACCTTAAAGACCTTCGCAGGAATATCATTGATTGATTGAACCGTTCTGCTTCATGGATTCTCTATAAATTCAAAGGAATACTCTGAGATTCTGATTTAATATTGAGAAGCATATATATAGCGTACAAATATGTATGTACGTTTATGGTAAATAGATATAAAATAAATATGTGAGTATAAATAAATACTAAAGGAATTTCTAATTCAATTTTATGTATGTAAGTAAAAGCTGAAAAAAGGGACTGTTCTAGTGTACAATCTATTAAAATCAAAATATAATTTATTAAGTCACGCTTTTACAAACACTTTTGAACCGTCATTTAACAACTATTATAAGTGGAGCTATCACCGATTCGGAATGTAGGTAAAAACGCAGTAGGTGCACTTTTTCACAATTAAAAATACAGCCGTGTTAGTTAATTACTAACTAAGATAACTACTAGCTTAGGTTGCTGGTTTTGGAAAAGTACGTAAAGCCCTGCCTCTATATCTACTCTATATTAGGTATTTCTCGTTGTGTTGCCGTCTCATCGAATTATAAGAGGAAGAAAAGAGATAGACAGTCGCTGTGTATGCGTAAATACTTATGCATTATTATTTTCCCAGTAAGTACTGTTAGAATAGAGTCATAATGAATAATAATAATAATTCAATCTATTTGATTTTTTGAGGTTTGATAGTTACTTACAATTATAAGAAAGTGCTTCACACTGCTTTAGACGGATTATATTCAAACACCACCGAAGTAGTAACAAATTATGATGTTACTAAATGTCACGCGCGGTTTCGTTCGCGTTTAAGGGGTTTGGTTGTCATCTGTTAAACAAAAAAGTAACCTATATCCTTCCTCGAACTTCAAATGTGTTTGGTCGAGAAAGACTGACAGACAGACAGTGTTACTTTCACATTTTTTTTTATTTTTATGGTATAGGTTGGCGGACGAGCATATGGGTCACCTGATGGTAAGTGGTCACCATCACCCATAGACAATGACGCTGTAAGAAATATTAACTATTCCTTACATCGTCAATGTGCCACCAACCTTGGGAACCAAGATGTTATGTCCCTTGTGCCTGTAGTTACGCTGGCTCACTCACCCTTCAAACTGGAACACAACAATACTGAGTACTATTATTTGGCTGTAGAATAAGTGATGAGTGGGTGGTACCTACCCAGATGGGCTTGCACAAAGCCCTACCACCAAGTAAGTATAGAATATAAGTATAGAAGTATGGATTAAAAATGTCAATAATATCATTTAAAGGGCTTACATTGTGTAATGCAGGTTTCCATTGAAAGATAAAATTTCAATACGAGACCTAATTAACGTTTCGTTAATCCTCAAGGGAATAACTATTTGTACAATATTCAGGTACATTCGGTGCCTTTATGTAACCACATAATTTAAACCTTATCGTAATGTTGACCCTTCTACGCTATTAGATTCTGAACTATTTGGGTTTATAGCGAATAGAATATTGAACATTTCACGCCGATAGACCTTTAGTATCAAAATTATTTCAATGGTCAGTATATCTGCGTTTATTATTAATGTAGATTATAACATTAAATTTTAGAAGGGATTAGGATCGTATTGCTTCCAAAAGTTAATCTAAATTTGGAAATTACAAATATGGTCGCAGCGTTTTTGTAGGCTTATCTTTATCGATCACCAAATAGTTTAAAACCTTCTCGGTTGAAATTTGTTCTAAACCTTATCCGCATTGGGAGAGGAGGCCTTAGCCCAGCAGTGATAAATATTACAGGTTGTTTATTGTTGTTGTAAATGGTTTAAAACCGAAATAATAATAATTATTATTATATGAGACAACATCACATTCATTACTCTGCTCCTAATGTAAGTAGTTAAAGCACTTGTGTTATGGAGATCAGAAGTAACGACGGTACCACAAACACCCAGACCCAAGACAACATAGAAAACTAATGGTAATCTACATCTACTCGGCTGAGAATCGAACCCGGGATCTCGGAGTGGCGTACCCATGAAAACCGGTGTACACACCACTCGACCATGGAGAAGAACAAGGCTTAAGCAAGTAATAACAATCACAAGGGATAATATAATGTGCCCTGTGGTTAACGATATGTACGCAGTTATCGTTGATTCGATTTATAATTATGTAAAAACCAGCCAGCCAAAAGTACCACTTATGATAAGTGATGTATTGTCACTTATATTAAATAATAAAACCCGTTTATTTGCTCTCATGGCGTTTTTATTAGTCATTGTTATACTATAATTATAATTGTTGTTTTATTTTTTTTTATATCTTATAAATATTTCAAAGGATACCAAATTAATTCTTAGTAATAATTTTTGGAATAGCACAGTGATATTTTTTATACCGAAAAATAATAACATCTGCAATAACGTGGATTTTTGAGTAACTTAATGAGATGGGTGCATTAGGTTAGAACGTGGGCAAATTTATGCCCAAGCTAATTATAAAAGGAAAAATTAATAATTTATATAACAACAATAACAGCCTGTAAATTCCCACTGCTGGGCTAATTGCCTCCTCTCTTTTTAGGAGAAGGTTTGGAACATATTCCACCACGCTGTTCCCATGCGGGTTGATGGAATACAAATGTGGCAGAATTTCTATAAAATTTGTCACATGCAGGTTTCTTCGCGATGTTTTCCTTCACCGCTGAGCACGAGATTAATTATAAAGAACCCGCAATCATCGGTTAAGATGCACGCGTTCTAACCACTGGGCCATCTCGATACATGCTTCAATCATGTAGTAATAATGTACTAGTTGTCGCCCACGACTTCTTTCGCGTTTTAGGGGATTGGTTGTCATGTGTTAGGCAAAACCCACCCCTGAGCCGCTGAGTTTCTTTCGCTGGTACTTCTCAGGTCAGGGTGTTCCTTTTTCCGAACCGGTGGTTTAATTTGACCATCAATAAGTAAGTATAGCTTCTGTGTTGAATAAAGTAAATTGAGTTTGAGTTTGAAAAAAAAGTAGCATATGTCATTCTTTGGAGTTTAAGTTTGCTTCATGGCAAACTTCGTCAAGTTCGGTTCATTAGTTTCGCGGTTAAAGTGCGACAGACAGACAAGCAAACTAACTACTCAAAACTCAAACTCAAAACTCAAATAACTTTATTCAATATAGAAGCATTACACTTTCTTATTGATGGTCAATTGAAACACTACCACACACTACTGATGATAACTAAGTGCTAACTACTGATATATTTATTTTATTAGTACTCATATTAATTACTAACCTGAATGTACACGAATACTCCAAGTCTACTTATTATTTAATTTTTATATTCTTCGTATAAACGAACTTTTGTTAGCCAACTGTAAACATCTTTGGTGTTTTTGTAGTAAATACTGTATAAATTTGATACAATTAGTTTATTACAATATTCCATATTGTTTGAATATTTTATATATTTAGGATATTTGATCATGCGGACGACGTGGATCAGATTTTACTTCTTAGAACAACATAGTGAGGTCGGAGACAGTTACACATTTTTTTTCTAAATAGTCAGTTGAAAAATAAACACAAATCACATTGAGTCACTAAAATTGATGGCGTGACCCTTCCAGTCTGCTACAACTATCAGTATTTCGGTTTATTCTTTCAACAATTTATGACCCCCGTTTTCCCCTTAAAATTTTGGGGAAGAGTTATAAGACCATTGTCAGACCTGCTGTCCTATATGAATCATGTTACGCGAATGGATAGAGTAAAGAATGAGTATAAACCTACATAAGAGGAAGTTAGAAAGTGGCACCGATAGCCGAGAAGTTATGTGGAAAGCGACTGTCATGGTATGGGCATGTTATGTGACGACAAGAGGAACATATTGTGAGGAATGTCTTGAACATGAAAGAGAATGGATATAAATATAAATATTTGACAACATCACATACATTAGCTGGCTAGCACTTTGGCAAAAGACGGTACCACAAACACCCAGACCCAAAACGACATAGAAAACTAATGAATTTTCTACATCGACTCGGCCGGGAATCGAACCCGGGACCTCGGAGTGGCGTGAACACCTTACTCGACCACGGAGGTCGTCGAAGATATAGAGGATATAGAGGATGGGGAAGACGAATGAAACGATGAATGGATTGTGTGAAAGATAATTTGGCTGGAAAGAATGTTACTTGTGAGATGATGTCAGATAGGGAAGTATGGAAGAGGAAGACATGCTGCGCTGACCCCAAATAAATTATGGATATAGATTAGTGATAATGACATTAAGTCACTAAACACTAAATGATGAATGACTCAGCAGTTACAAACAGCAATCTCCAAGGTTCACTAAACAACTGAATGGAAAGCACGCAAAACGCTCTCCTTCCTATCTGGTGGTACTTGTGTTTTGGGTCTAGTAATGAATTATAAATTACGCCTTCTAGAGACATTATGACTTACATGAATAAGGATTTTTTAGGAAAATAAATTTATAAATATTCACGAACAGTATCCAGTGATATTAGTATCGAGTCGAGAGAAAATTAAATAACTCGTTTCATTTGAATAAGTATTTCCATGCTCAACCAAACTTCATACCTATTTATGTATTTTTGGTGTTTCTGGTTTTCTGTTGGTTTTTCAAACGGGATCTATTGAATTTCATTTAGAACTCAAGTCAAGATATTAAAACAGACTTAGTTACAGAATGATTTTGGGATATTTATATTACGTTTTATTATAATTATAAAACAAAAGTAAAGTTACCAAAAATAGAATAACAAAAAATGTGAGACAAAAAAGCATACAATGAGATTTAAGATGTCATTGTATCCCAACTTAATATTTTTAAATTAATTATATTAACAATTCCCACGCGAAAAACTTGGCTTGTTCGCGGCAACAGCTAGTATATAATAATAAAATAAACATTAAAAATGTGTCTCTAAAAATACTGTATCAACCAATCAAAGCAGAGCATAGCAACAATCAAATCGAATACACAACACACAACGCTCTACCTAAAACCACGTAAAATAATTATGAAAGTATTTCATCAGATTTCCAATTAAAATTAATAATAGTTTAATTCATAACGTCACTTCTATTCTAACGTCTCTAAAAATAATTCATAAAAATTGGGTATAAGAACGGTGGGAAATTTCCTTATTTGCTCAGCAACTACGGTCATTCTTAAAAAGGTAACTGCATTGGCTACTGATTTAATTCTCATTACCAATAACATTAAAGAATAATAACTTGATCTGTCTATTCTTACTTATCAATATATTCTAAATTAGTCTATCTCTTTCAGTCTGTTTGGCTTTAAAAGAACAACAGGTTCTTTCAAAGCCAAAATGAACTGATTTTGATGAAACTTAGCATGAGCTTGAATTCCAATAAAAAGGTAGCCTTTATTTTTACATAGATTACTTTTTATTCCTAATATCTAAAGACCTTTATATTCAATATTTTTAATATATTATTGTCGTATCACATTAGGCTAGCTGGTCTTCGAATCTGTTTTTTTAAGTGATCAAATTTCATTTCAAATATAAATTTTATGAGCATTGAATAAGAAACTAGTCCTAAAGTAAGAAATTGATTATTAATAGTTACTGGTCCATTTTATTTTAATGAATAATTTGCTGATAGTTATGGTCAAAGAAGGGATCTAAGGTTAGATCAAAGGTAACTCAAAACCCTTTATCCGGTAATAACCCTGGCTTACCCGGTTTATATTTCGAAACTATCAGCATCATCATACGATATTTAGTTGTCGTTGAATTTTTGTATTTGTTTTTGTTGTATTGAAGTATATTGAATTCTTATTATAAATATATATATTATTATAATTATACTCTTGTAACAACAACAAACAACAACAGCTTGTAAAATTTCCACTGCTAAGCCTCCTCTCCCGTTAGAGGAGAAGGTTTGAAACATATTCCTCCACACTGTTCCAATGCGGGTTTGGTTCAGGCTTCCTCACGATATTTCTTTACCGCTGAGCACGAGATGAATTATAACACAAATTAAGAACATGAATATTCAGTGGTGCTTGCCTGGGTTTGAACCCGCAATCGTCTGTTAAGATGCACGCATTAGAAATCCTGGGTCATCTCGGCTCTGTATACTGCATATACTATATTCTTGTAATGCAATCAATTTCAATGTTACATAAATCCAAATGTTTATTTTCGGGTATGAAGTAAAAAATGCGTTAGATTTATAAAAACCTAGTATGCTCCATTATGCTAATAATTTTAGGTATCTGTAATGGTGATAACAACCTAGAAGCCGTCAGCTATATGCGATTTATAAATATAAGAACTATTAACACAAGCGCATGAAGCATTATGATAAACGTCGTATTGTGAGAATTTGATTATCATTTATTGGTATGTCAAGGTAAAGTAAGTTAGAAATTATGTATATACATATATATATAATTTCTAAAATAGTACATCATAAGAACCTATTTATGTGGGATATAGCTTGATTTAATGCATAACACGGTTTCTTTAATTCATATTAACTTTATTATTTCTTTCATCAATCTTAGTGACAGACACAATACAAAAACGTTTCTGACATTACAAGTTGCCAGTCATTATCAAATACATAATATACTTAATATAAACTATTTCCACATTTATATAAAATAATAACAATGCGTCTTGAAAATTAATGAAAGCCCAAAATCTGTCACACAAATATCAATGGAATCGTATTTGATAACAGCGTAAGCCAATTTTTGTCCCATTGATTAGGGAACGATAGCTTTTTATGTACATAAAATATCGGGTATGGTCTCGCTTTGATGAGCTCCAGCGATAGATGTGCAAAAAAATATAGGGGATTTTTAATTGTATATTACTAAATTATAACGATTTAACAAATAATTATTTTTAGAGAGCGAAAAAGTTACTGGGCATGAAGATAGCGGCGTTATAGCTGTATTAAAAAAAATTGCAAATGCTAAAATCGAAGCAAAACTTGTCATAGGTTCAGAAATTTGTAAAAATCTGTTGATTAAACATAATTTATCGCATAAAACATACTTGGCTTATTAATTATTTTTTTCAAATATTACAGTTGCGTATGCATCGTCAGTACCGCGAATTAATGCCAATATCGTTCAGTAACCGAAGATCTCGAATATCTACCCGTTAGGGAGCACTTAACAGCAGTCGTGTTAAATTACTCAGAGAAAAAAATAAGATGTCGATTGCAATCTACGGTCCATCTGCTCCATTATATCTGAAGGTGGCGAGAATTTCAAATGGTACGTTCACAGTAGAATGGGTGACTTGATAAGGATTGAATTTGTTAAATGGAGGTAGGGAATAGTAGGTTTTAGTTCGCCCTTATTATAAAGAAATTATGCACAAAGTTGTTTCATTTATTTATCGATTTAGGGAACAAAATTATAATTACATTTAATGATAAAAAAAAAAAACAAATATAAGAAAAGTAAATCAATTAAGTGTCCACTCAAAATTAACGGACAAAAACTAAATCAAAATAAACTTTATTCAAGTTTTACAAGAACTTTTGAATCGTCATTTAACAATTAAGTGAAGCTACCACCGGTTCGGAAAGTAGATTCTACCGAGAAGAACCGGCAAGAAAGTCAGTAGTTACTCTTTTTCAAAATTTAAAAAATACAATCATATTAGTTAAATACAATTATATATTTATGTAATGTAATGACAACTTACCTTAAAAATAAAAATAGATAATATAAAAAGCAAGTAAAACAGTTATAATTTAATAATATGACGTAAACTAATATTAAATTCACTATTTTTTCTATCTATTTTTCTATGTATATTGTATACTATGGTCCGCCATGAAAATAGCTCAAAATTTTCCAGCATTGATATATTTACAGAATCTGTTGCTAACTTTAGAACGTTTTTAGAACCATAAAATCTTTTATTAGATTTTTTTTTTTAATTTCCCTTTTCATATTATTTCTTTTCTTCTTATTATATCGAGAAATTGTTCTGACCTCATTATGATTTAGTTATACGTGGTAACTTTACAGGTATTTGTGGTAATTTTATGTTATAGCTGTGTGAATGAAATGGACTGTTTCTTTCTCAAATATAAAAAAAAATCCTATACAATATTTCACAACCATTGCGTGTGTTACAATAGAGATTTAGGAAACATAGGTTATTACAGACATGAGAGTTAAAAGGGTTTAGTTTGCTTTCATCGTCTATACGGTATGTATACGTAAGATGCGTAGACGAATTTTAAGTGAATTGTCCGAATTTCAATCACAGTGGTTATTGGTCAGTAAAGAGAAGCCTCCGCATTTTTAAACAATCTGATTGATCAGACCTTGAACACCACCACAGACTACCTTGATGTCCGAAAATCCACAACATCGTGATTTCTTAGTCATTTTTTGCCTCGCACAACCACCACGGTTTTTCCGAACCGATATGACATGAACCTTCAAGAAAAGAGCGTACTCCTTCCTTAAAAGTCGGCAACGCACCTGCAATCCTCCTGGTGTTGCAGAAGTCCATGGACGGTGGTAGTCACTTTCCATCAGGTGTGTCTCCTGCTCGCTTCCACCTAAGTCATAAAAAAAAAGATATTTGACCTGAGTTTCTTTCGTCGGTTCTTCTCAGGGTACTTTCTTTTCCGAATCGGTGGTAGTGTTTATTTTTGTCAATCAATAAGTAAGTGTATAGTTTCTTTATATAATAAAGGAATTTGAGTTTGAGTTTGTGTTTTAGTTTGATCTAATATGAGATCGATCAGGTGCGAGCCAAATGGCTAAAATTGTAACTTTTTTAGTTTCCTGATTTGGGGCTTTTTATTTTATTGACAAAATTTTATTGATAAAATTAATCAATAATTTAATTTTGTAACCTCTCGCCCTCGGAATGTCTGATAAGGTACTCAGTTGAAGGTGAAGCAGCTAGCCAAGTATAATGTATTAAGAATAAATTAATATAGGAAAACAATTGTCTATGGCTCAAACATTGCAGACGTTAAGTCAACACCATTGTACGAAAATATCCCGAAACAGTTAAATAATAAATATTAGAAAACGAAAATAAGATTTGTAATATACTAGTTTTCGTCTTTGGCTTTGCTTGCTTTATAGAGCTTGTTTGTCATGTGTTATTCTCACAATATTATTACAAATTATACCATATGCATAATTCTGATGTATAAGCTATATAATTGTATAGTTCCATTTAAATCATTCATTAGTTTTTCATTAAGAAGCAAAAGGCATCCCTACATATAAACTTTCGTTTTTATAATGTTAGTAACGATAATAAAATAAGAAAATTGTTTTCTGGACCGTTTCTTCCTATTCGTGACTATTTAACAATTGACTGTCTACTACGACTCATTTGGTATAGTTACTGGCAGTTTTGTAGTTTAAAATAATAAAGCAACTAACCCTCTACTCAAAACTAGCAAAAAGAATACAAAATTGGGACACAAAACAAAAATAAAGGGGCAATCGACAAAAAATCTGTAATTTTTATAAAAAAAATTCAAAGGCCAATAACTTGAGAAGGGTTAGGTTTAGGATATGGGGTTCCATAGTCAAATCGGTTAGGAATGATGGAATCTATCCTCTCTTAAAGGATTTCGGTCGACTTAACCTGTAACCCTGTATACATCAGATCTAATCTTGTTATCTTATTGCTTGAAATATTTTGACGTATTTTGCATGCATTCCTGTTGTCTATGTTTTTAAGCATATATAGATTTATTTTGACAATTTTTCGTTTTTTTTTTTATTCCATTTTCAAAGTTTATTACAAAATGTTTCCGAGTCTTTCGAATTTATGAGCTATAAAAGTGATAGAGTGGCAATATTCGAAAGCATTACGCTATCAAAGAAAAACAGTTGAGAGCTTAAGAGATTATCTCGTAAGTAATTAATTATGATTTGCTTTTTATATATGTCAAGAGAAATATACTGGATAACGTACGTAAAACGCCTCCCATTCCAATTGAATGGAGATGATTAACTTTTACTTTAGGCACGACTAATATATCAACAAAAATACATTTTGTCAATAATATTCTAAATAAAGCAATTCTGGTTTTCGTCGAATTTGCTATTTTATTTCAAAAGGATATTTTTACGAAGTTCGTAATCACTACAAAGAATATAAAACAAAGTCGCATTCTCTGTCTATAAGTATGCTTATATCTTTAAAACTACGCAACGAATTTTGATGCTGTTTTTTTTAATAGATAGAGTCATTCGAGAGGACGGTTTTCTTCATGGACAACATAATAAAGATACACTGATCTAGGCCTAGTATTAGATAACTAAAATGTATGATTAAAATAACGCAATTGTATTTATGCATCTTAATTGTTAAAGAAATGAGAGATGAGAAGAGAAGTAAGAGAATTGTTGTTGATTATTTCAACAATCTACAATCAACCGGTGGTAACTTAAAATTTAATCTTGTAAAACGATTCAAAATTGCTCCCAATAGTCTACCTGGATAAAGTATATTTCGATTTTGATGTATCGCCGCTTAGACCAGCTATGTCGCTTATATCTTCGTCGGCATCTTTAATAAACCTTGATATTCGATATATAAGAAGGAAAATAGAATTTACATTACATTTTTGGTGCAAAACTTTCTATTATAAGGATATTACTCGTAAAGGTTATTTTATAATTTATCCGTAGAAAAATGCCACAGCATGTTAGTAACAAACGATTAAACTAAAATGTATTAACATCATTACATATATAAACACATATATACATGCATCAGACACATTTCAATTCGGCAAGACTCACATTCAAATTTAATAAAAATATATATATCTAATAATTTAACTCTGCAAACCAATAATTCCTTATTGTAAAAATGTAATTTAATGGTTTTGTGAAACAATATTAAAAACAGCCTGTAAATTTCCCACTGCTGGGCTAAGGTCTCCTCTAAACATGAAGAGAAAGTTTGGAACATATCTCACCACGCTGTTCCAGGTTGGTGAAATACATAATATGTGGTAGAATTTCTGTGTAATTATTTAGCTTTAATGTGCTTAATTTGTGTCTGTATTTGATAATACAGACACAAATTAAGCACATTAAAGCTCAGTGGTTGCCTGGGTTTGAACCAATAGATACAATACATACCCGCATTACCGGAACCGAATAATTGATAATGGTGGTACCTACCCTTGTAGAGTTATAATACTTTAAAAATATCTGTTTGGTAAATTATATTGTAAAAATATACCAGAGTAAGCGTCTTTGAGGAAAACCGTATCCTTTTACAAGGGTTGCTTCTATTCCAATGTACAGTCAGGGTAAAAGGTTCTTAACCTTAAGATCTATTTTCGTGTGCTTAGTATGGGCGATAATCTGCTTTACTGATTGAGAATGACATATTGGGTCGCAATGTTATTATAACTCACGCCTAGTAAAGAGTCTACAATGTAAGTTTTATTTTATATGCATTTGTCAGCTTAGTGCCTTAGTTTCAAAAGGTACTAAGAGTTGACGACTTGATAAAGGAATGAATTTGAAAACTGACGAAGGTTTTCTTACTCTGACTGTACATCGAGATATTGCTTACGAAGCTTGTGTTTCCTGTTGCATTGTGAGATGAATCGCTTTATCTTGTACCTTGTCGAGAAATTCGTACAATTTTATATAAGGGAAGAGAGATTTAATTTCAAATAATTTGAACTTAAGTTCTTAAAAAGTATAACAATTACTAAAATTATTGAAATAATTTCTTTCCGTAAATCTCTTAGAGAATAATTAATAGTTACTTTAATCATGCTTTAAACTGGTGAAAGAGTCACCTGTTGCTATGTGGTCACCACCGCCTATAATTGCATCGCTAATACACCAACAATCTTGATAGATAACATGTTATATCTCTTGTGTTTTTGTTGTTACACTAGCACACACTGCCCTTAAACTCAACAAAATAAAGGATTGCCACTTGGTGGTAGAATATGTGATGAGTTGGTGGCACCCAGACTGGGTTGCACAAAACCTTACCACCAAATAGACATTACATTTTAAAAATTATTAACATTTTGTGGTCGATCTCTGTGCAATATTTGATATGTTTATTTTTACATTGGCCTTATAAACTAAAACAAAGGATATTTATAAATGTCTGTGCTTAGTCATGGTATAACCACAGAGTATTGACTTGTACTGTTGCTACCGATTTCGTTCAAATCCATTACAACACTTCCATTATATTCTGTGTCCTTGTTACAAAGTTGTAAGCTGTCTTATTTGTAACGGAAAACTCTATACAGCAAAACAGCGATCGCTCTTCCTCGACGTTTTAAATTATTAAATATCTTTCTATAATACAATTCGTAAAACGTAACGTACCTTTAATGATTGATAATTTTCTACAGTTATATTAAGTTTACTTAATGTTTGATTTGAAATAATTACAAGTATTATTATTTTCAAGTTACATCTCAGATGTTATAAGTTTAATTTCAAGGTCGAATTCAAACGTTTTTTTTTCGATGTTTTGCGTCTCATTCGTTAAATTAATGAAAAGGCATATAGATTGTATTTTGTTCTTATTTCGAATTCAGTTACAAGGGAAATAGTAGGGTATTTTGTATCATGTGTGTGCGATATTTATAGTGAAATCTCAAAAGAAAGAAGCAAAATGCAACCAAAAGTTGTTGCGCAACAGAATCAACTGATTTTAGTGATTTTTGAGACAAGGGAATTGAAACACCAAGCTATTTCTATGATGGTAGCTGATAGAAAGATTTTTTGACAAGAAAACCTAAAAATTTTTAATGTAATCAATCTGAAATTGGAAACTGACATCAGTATAGCTTTGTAAATTAGCTATAAGATGAAGTAGTATAAGCTGTACAATAAAATGGACATATTTTCATTCGATAACTCACTCAACAGTTTCATAGACTCTTTTAATACCAATAAAAAGTTGGAAATTAAGAATGTTCTCAAGCCACGGAAATTCTCATGCAAGTATGTCTTTTCCATGACAAGGTCGAACCCTATATCGCCCAAATCGTCAGATGGCAGAGCCATTGGATTATGAGAGTGGGAATATTGAACACTCATTCATCTTTACATTAAAAAAAATCTGGCACAGATGATGAAATATTGGTGGACGAGCATATGAGCCACCTGATGGTAAATCAGTCACGATCACTCATAGACAATAACGCTGTATGAAATATTCACCATTGCTTATCGCCAATCAGAACCAACCTTGGGAACTAAGATGTTATGTCCCTTAATATCATGTGCCTTTAATTACACTGATTAACTCACCCTTCAAACCGGAACACAATAATACTGAGAACTGTTATTGGGCGGTAGAATATCTGATGAGTGGGTGTTACCTACCCAGGCAGGCTTACACAAAATCCTACGCCCAAAATAAATTACAGAAGATGAAATAATAAAAGATACTTTATTTAAGCATATTTGCATAACACCATCTTGGTGCCATGAGTGCTCCGATAAAAAGTTGAATCCATTTTGACTAACGTCATCTCACATCAAGCCGTCGAAAGCCAAATAATTCAACCAAAACAGTCCCTAAAGGAGATCAATTGAAGTAATTTCGGTTCACAAAAGCCGGATGAACAAAGACTCTTCCGCAAACTTGAAGCGTATTCTCAAAAGATCGTTTTATTTTTAGCTCAAACAATTCTAAGCTAAACTAAACAGTATTGGCGGTCTACCGTTTAGCCGGCAGCGAGGGGCAATCGATTGCAGCAACAATGCCAATTTTGTTTCTAGAATTTTTATTACGTTGCAATTATTGACTTCATTTTTAGTTTCAGTTTAAAGATGGCTTCCAATATATTAGAAATAATTCAGCCATAAGTTGGTAGTTGATCAGTAATAAGGATTAAAAATATGGAAACGTTATGGGAATATGAAGATATGCAGATGTCTTCACGACTAACCAATTTTAATTTTAATACAATAAAATATTAATGTCCTTTAATATTGACCAACTTTATTGTGTAAGGTCATGTTGACTTAACTAAAGTATAACCTTTATATGATACTTTATATGACCTCTTCATATTTCAAATATATGTTATTCTTACAGAATCGTATCATCACATTCAAGTCGTTAATATTGACGACATATATATATATATATCATGGCATTAATCTCATATACTTATAGCGTAAGCCGATTTTTGTTTCTGTTATTTTTGGACGATAACTACTCACAACAGATCGGTTATGGTCTCATTTTGAAGAGTACAGTCGTAGATGTACAGAAAAATAAAAAGGAACCTTGATTACAATTTATTAAAATGTTTGAATTTAAAAAAAGAATAAATTTAAGGGAACTTTAAATTGTTACTGGCCGGTTAGAAAATAAAAATAAAAAAAGTAAATTGCTATCATTAAATTCGAATTTTAACTTAACTGAAGTAAAGTTCCATCATTTTAGCGCCAAATGTGTAAGAGTGTGAGTGACTTGCAGTTTACAATGAAATGAAATAAAAACAAAAACTGTCATAGGTTTAGAAATTCCTAAATAAATACTTTCAATAAACCAGAAACTTCGATGGCGACACTATAGTTACTACGTTATTAAGTTCAAGAAAAAATATTTCATTTAAAAACACGTGTATGACTCTAACTCATGTACTTTGCTCTTTTGCTGCTGCATCCCATCTTACTTTTAATGAACACGTATGTTCTGGTAAACGACTGATGAATGATAAATAATTAATAATTGATTGTCTTGAACTCATTTATATTTCAAATAAAGACATTAAAGAAATTACCTATTAAAATATAAAATTCAAAGGGTTACTTCTGATTAGATATTACAGGTATTGAATAATGTATATGTATGTATATTTTTAGAAGAAAATTAAAATCACAAATAGCAACACTCTGAAAGGATATATAAGGACGACTGTTGGCGATAATCGTCCATCCGCTTAACTGTCAGAATATTTAGCGATTTGTCTGTCATAGAATGAAAATGTATGTTGGCCACCACTTAAATATTTAAAAAATAACATTTCGTAATTCTGTTTGTAATATTATATTAGTTTATTGATAGACATAGACAAGTTGTTCGATGATGATGGTTAGATACTACTAAATCAGTAAAAGTCGAGCAAGAGTAGCAAATTTTAGTCGCGTAATCCTTTAGATTCCAGCAACATATAATTCATATTTTGCGAGCCCAACTTCTAGCCGATTGGAGCAGTGTTTTAACGTTGAATGGAATTTGGATTCGTAATGTGTTCTAACTACTCACCTTAGTTCCATATAAAGGTACTATATTCTCTTGTATGTGTGTGTTAAATAAAAGAAATAATTTTGTAATTGTAATATAATCTCGTATGCCACTTTTGTTTATCTCTGATCTGAGTTTATAACATTTCTACGTTACATTAATAGAAATGCACAATTTAACCACGATAAGGCATTATATAATCAGAAAGAGCCTGTAGTCGAAACAGTGGAACATTGCCAAACTCCAAACATATGCGGGTTAGTTACCCCAATTTGAATGCAATTTTTCTGTAAAGGATATAGTGCTTTGTACTCGAGTTTTATCGTTTTAAAAATGTTTGTTATAATGCTTTCCGTTTTAAAGTTATTAAAATTGAATTTAACATTATAATTTTTGGATCCAGAACGGCAATAAATTTAAGATAATGGCCAGTGATGAAATAATTTCGAGAGAGCAACGTGCTTATGGAACTTTATAAATTGTCAAATTATTTTTTCTATAGATATGCGTCGTACGTTCATAACGTCTCTTCAACGAAGCTTTCTACGAGATATTAAAACGACTTCAATTATTTGATATTCTTATGAGCAATGCAAGCTAGATTAGCTGGTAGCTGGTATGTAGTTTTTACGTACAAAAGATAAAATATTTTTTTTAGTATTCCAGTGTTACTAACGCCAATGTTTTCTTTCATATTTAATTCATACTTTATTCTTATTCTAACATAACATATATTAATATCAGTTTCGTAAAGTTAACTAATATTTTCTTGGTGGTAGGGCTTTGTGCAAGCCCGTCTGGGTAGGTACCACCCACTCATCAGTTATTCTACCGCTTAACAACAGTACGCAGTATTGTTGTGTTTCGGTTTGAAGGGTGAGTGTGCCAGTGTAACTACAGGCACAAGAGACATAGCATCGTAGTTCCGTATGTTGGTGGCGCAATGACGATGTAAAAAATAGTTAATATTTCTTGCAGTGTCATTGTCTATGGGTGATGGTAAATACATACTATCAGGTGGCCCAAATGCTCGTCCGCCAACCTATACCATAAAAAAAATATTCTGCTTATTTGAGCACACTTATTTTTTAACCTAAGAATTCCACCTCACCTAAAATCAAACTCTTCAAGGTTGCTAAAAGGTTTCGGGATCTGCAATAGAAACTACGGAACCTCTCATCTATCGTATTATTTATTCACTCACTAGAGATATCCGTTAGCCTATCTAAATTGATTATATAATACTTTTTATATTTATCACTCATCCTTATCAGCTAAAATCAAATCACTATTTACAAAAGTGGTATTCTTTGAAAATGCTTATATAAATTATTTTCATCTGGAAATAAGTTTTAATCATTTACTACGACATATCGTATATTAGACGTACGACATTATTTCATGTTAAAATTATGCATTGAGAAACAAAACCTGTGTACCTTTACATCTTAAAATAAATTTCAAAGAAGATAAAAGTTATGTTTAATGTTTAGGAAAATTCTTAAGTAAAGTAAGTAAAGTAAAGTAACAGCCTGTAAATTTCCCACTGCTGAGATAAGGCCTCCTCTTCCATTAAGAAGAGAGTTTGGAACATATTCCACCACGTTGTTCCAATGCGGGTTAGTGGAATGCACATATGGCAGAATTTCGATGAAATTAGACACATGCAGGTTTCCTCACGATGTTTTCCTTTACCGCCGAGCACGAGATGAATTATAAACACAAATTAAGCACATATTTATAGTGGTGCTTGCCTGGGTTTGTTGCACGTGTTCTAACCACTGGGCCATCTCAGATTTCATAGGAAAATTCTTAATTAAACAACAATTATAACAAAACCATGGATCAATGCGAAGTGGACTTCTATTTAAATTTCACTCATATTTCAGAAGTGTTTCTACCGTTCGTATTTCCCTCGCATATTTTATAAGCGGTCGGAGAAGTCGGTGTACCTCATAATATCTACAGTTGTATTTACAGAAAGGAAATTAAATTTGCTAAATAAAATCAACAAATACTGTAGAAGAAAACAGAAAATACTCTTAGAGAATATCAGAATATTTTATTAGAATCGAGAGGAATTTGGAGTCAGATTTCGTGGAAAGAAGCATAGTGTTATGTAAATACGTTTTCAACCATTTCTAGTTGAAAAGTATTGAGGGGAAGCTCAGATATGTAATCCTTAAGCACAGTTAAATGCTACCCACGCAAATGCCAAATACTGATAAATACAAGTATCTCTCGAGTTTGCTTGTAGATCTAGTTCTATTATAGGATTGTAAGCTCGTCGTACTTTGTATGCTAAATCACAAGCGTTTGGAATTTTACCCCTGCGCAGACTTGTTTAGCTAGCAGGGGAACTAAAGGCCCGCATAACAAGGCATAACGTTTTTGCCAGTATTGAGTGGATTGTCTTCAATTGTCAGTAAAGGAAAGCATGTGTAGTATTCTGTTAAAGAATCCTATAATGCTATTTTCTGAGTATCCAGTACCTATAAGCATTTATTTTACCATTTAGAATATAAACAAAAATAGCATTTAGCTTGTTAGCTCTTCAAGTATTTTATATTGTACCAGCCGACCATTATATCCACGTTCAAATATATTGATAACTGCCAAAAAACCTTCGAAATACGTTAAAAATATTCGTCCAAATTTCATGTCAAAATGTTCGGTGATTTTTGCATGATACTCATTAAAAAAAACAGCAATCTTATATATAGAAATAAAGAGTTGTGTTCAATAATAAAAACCCTTTGAATTATCCGTATAATATTAAGCTTACGAATTTATTTTCATCTAAACATCTGTATATTTTAATATTGTATTTATAAAGGCAAAGGAATTCATATGCATCACTTAATTAATGTTAATTAAAAAGCAGAATGTACTGTTATGTATTTTTAGTAAAATATAGCGCTAACTAGCGTTAGTAAATTAGCTTGTAAAATATTCTCGAGTATCTTACAGCGGCTTTAAGCGGTTTGTTACAATAACATTATATCTCCAAGAAAATGTGGATGAAAACAGGAGTATAAATTTACGACAATTTCCATAGAAAGGTTCTAATAATAAACTAGAGAATAAGTTATCGTCGTCGAGGTCTGTTTGTTGAGGGTGTTGAAATATTAATAGACTGGGTTCAAATTCTCAGGGAGGATTTTAATAGATACTGAAGATTTTTGATATAATATTAGGTGTATTTGGTATTTATTTTTGAGTTTGGTCAACGCTTTAAATAATAAGGCTGCTATTAAGAATGGTTAATATTCGTATATAGTAATATAATTATTGCTAACGAGCCAAGTAACAGTAAAAGCGGGCCAAAAAATAATAATATTGCTAATATTATGATAACTCCTAAATAATAACTAATGAAAAGTGGTCACCACTCCCAAATTGAGACCGTTTGAAATTTTAACAATTTCTTACATGCGCCGCTGACCTTGGGAACTGAGATGTATATCCCTTGTGTCTGAAGTTACACTGACTCACTCATCCTATAAACCAGCTACGGCAATATCTGATAAGTAGGTGGTACCTACAAAGGCATTTACTCAAAGCCCCAAGTAGTGTTGATGTATTAAGTCACTATGCCAATTTTGATCATACCGGTCCTAGATTAAATTGCTTATTATTTTGATATATACTATCATTAAAACAGCATGAACAAATCTTTACTAGTATATTATAAATGCAAAAATCTGTCTATACATCTGTTGCTGTTTCAAAATCAAGCCACTAAACCGAATTTGATAAAATTCAATTAAAGCAAGTAGGAACTTGAACAAGGAAAAGTAGCGAACTACTTTTTGAGGCCTAGCACCGAACGACGAACCCTTGAAATTACAGGCGAGCGAAGTCACAGGCGACCACTAGTTCTATATGCGTATGTGATAATCTCATCGTCATGTTCAAAGTAAAGTTACTCATAATTTGAGAGAGTATTAAAAGTATCTGTTCTCAAATGCTTCAATTTATTTTCAATAAGATCGAGATTTATTTTGTCCTATAAATAGACTGTTTAAGTCAACATCAAATTTGAGCTACGAAGCTGTAGACATTACGTAGGCAGTTTTGAATTTCGAACTGGTTCTAAAAAAAAAAAATTAATTCCCCTGCTAATTTTTCTTTCAAAAGCAATTCATTGTAAGCAAATAAACAGTTAGCAAATTTTCAATTCGTAACATCTTGCTTTGTCAACGTCTCTCGTCTTTTATAAAACCGATAGAAAACTATGTACTTTTAGAAATACATTTCTATAAGCTATACTGAGACTACGCAAAAGGCTGTATACAGTATTAAGCCATCTTCAAAAGCTATTTATGAATAACACAATGTGTCTGTTACCATTTATTTTTACGAGAATAATGAGTTTATGGTACTTGAAAAATATTTTTTAAATGAAAATTCTGTAGATTTTAGACAAGAATAACATCCGGAAATATAGGCTTTTACGTAAAGCCCTAACAGACGGTGGTCTTGATGAACAAAGCTAGGCTCTCAGATACAGTGTATAAGGGTACCCTCACACTGAACTGATTTTTAAACGACATTGTTGAGTTGCATAACTCGAACAAAGTAAGCCGAGTAAATAGTCATTAAAAAGGGCGTGTTTATTCACTTGAGTGTGTGCGATTGTAGATTAACGACGTGATGTAGGTAAGCTTAATAATAAATATAAATATAAATATTGGACAACATCGCATGCATTACTCTGATCCCAATGTAAATAGCTAAACCACTTGTGTTATGCAAAACAACATACTAATGAAATACTAACTAATGAACTTTTTTTACATCGACGCGGTCGGGAATCGAACCTGGGACCTCGGAGAGGCGTACCCATGAAAATCAGTGTACTATTCAACCACGGAGGTCGTCATAATGAAAACTCTTATTAGTTAAATATCATTGACGTTAATATAAGCTGGAATTAATTCGAGTACATTGAAATCAATAGCAATTAATTCTATAATATCATAGAATAAGGACTTTTTTCAATAAAGCTTAACCCTTTAGCTTATCGACAAAAAGGGATGGATTTTGTTTAAATTTAAATTTAAGAGTTCTATAAGTTGTTCTTATTATTTTTTTATTGTATTAAGCAAATTGCTTGGTGGAAGGGCTTTGTGCAAGGTACCACCCACTAATCAGTTATTCAACCGCCAAATAACACTACTCTGTATTGTTGTGTTCCGGTTTGAAGGCTGAGTGAGCCAGTGTAACTACAGCACAAGGGACATAACATCTTAGTTCCCAAGGTTGGTGGCACATTGACGATGTAAGGAATAGTTAATATTTCTTACAGCGTCACTGTCTATGAGTGTTGGTAACCACTTACCATCAGGTGGCCCATCATACGCTTGTCCGCAAACCTATACAATAAAAAAATCTAAATATTCACGTATTGATTACTATATAATCTTGATTGTTTATTAGTGATAATCATCACACACAATATATAAGATATACTTCTATAACTAAAACATTCCATCATCGTTATACTATAATATTTTCCGTAAACTAAATTGGCAAATATTACGCGTTTTTATAGTCGCTCCTTGAGTAGGAAGCCCTTATCATCAGACTGGGCCGGGCCATTTTTAATGAGTCATGAAAGACATTCATCTGCTGACGTGGCTTTTTATTCACTTAAAAATTATTATGGACAAGACTTGTAATTAATAATTAATTTATAGTGAATTAATAGAATTATAGTATGATATATATATTCCTTCATCGATTTCCTTTAGGCCTGTGTGTGTGTGTTTGTGTTTCTGTGTGTGTGTGTGTGTGTGTGTGTGTGTGTGTGTGTGTGTGTGTGTGTGTGTGTGTGTGTGTGTTTGTGTGTGTGTTTGTGTGTGTGTGTGTGTGTTGTGTGAGTGTGTGTGTGTGTGTGTGTGATTTAATTTTAAAACACATGTAATTTTTAAATTACATCTATCTTTAAAATAGATGGCCCTGTGGTTAGAACGCGTGCATCTTACACGGGTTCAAACCCAGGCAAGCACCACTGAATATTGAAGTACATAAACTACTACTACGACTAATTTCATAGAAATTTTGCCACATGTGTATTCTACCAACTCGCATTGGAACAGCATGGTAGAATATGTTCCAAAGTTTCTCCTCAAAGGGAGAGGATTAGGTAATTAATTATTTATCTTTTATTACATATTGTTCAAATTTAGATTTTGCGAGATTGTCAAACATTGCTATATTGGTAACAATGTTGGTGGACATGGTAAATGATCGAACGTCAACCTTGATTGTTCTTTACGATCTGTTCAATTAGAAATCATGTCTTCTGTCCCATATACCTAATAGTAAGTTGTTATTAGTTTGACCCAATTTATTGGTTGGATCTCCAGTGTGTTGTTCAAAGACAAAGAGTAGAATAACGTTTTCGTTTTGGGCTTATTCTGCCCTTTTATTTACGAAACATGACCTTTTAAGAAAATGCTTAAGCTATGTTGTGTACGCAGTGTCACTATCGTAAATATTTTTAAAAAACCAACAAGTTTTTATAACTAAAATCAAGATGCTATTAAGCACCGTAATTCATTTAGTCTCTGGTTATATTTGATTTAATTTTTTGGAATGTGTGTATGAAATAAATTTTCAACGGGATTTTTAAAATTCACGAACAGCTCCATCTTATTGCTATGCAAACCTTATCTAGTAATATTCGTTTATAAAACATACAGATTTTACATTAATTTCACATTATTATATTATTATTTTAATTTTCCCAGTAATATTTCCGAGGACTTTAATAAGACGGTCATAAATTGATTGCATTTTTGTTTGATATGCATTTAGTTTAATAGTTATTATTTAAAGTAACTAAACAACACAATGAAAAATATGTTCATAATTTTATAATTTGTGAAAACATAAATGCCAAGTTTTGAAGATTGCTAATGCACATAAAATTTAAGCCTTTTTAGTATTTGTGCTGAGTTAGTCCAGTGCGTAAACGCATGCGTATCAATCGGTAATTGTGGGTCAAACTTACGTAAGCACCACCAAATCTTCATGTGCTTAATTTGTGTTAATAGTTTATATCATTTCCAGTGGTGATAATAACACAGCGAGGAAACCTAAATGTGATTAATTTTAATATTTTTTACCTAAGTTAATGTACAAATTGACCCGCATTAGAGTAGGTTCTCAACAGTGGGATATTTATTGAGTGATAGTTTAGTTTTGTTCTTTAAAGTATATCACGCGGTACAGATGATAGATTAATATGATATGTCTTGTCCACGCTAGTCTTTCCTAATAGCAAAATTCTAAAGAATCTACACTTTTACGACAGGCTGAGGGCATTCGTTTACAAGACAACATTAACGATAACAATTTTTACATCTCTCTCAAGCCCACGGTCTCATTCATGGCCAACTTTATTTCCTTTTCTCTTTGCGCTATTGAAGTTTGATGATGAGTTAGCTTTTGTTAATTTATTATTTTTTTCAATACACTACCGTCTTATTTTGCTACTGAAATGCCTCTGGTTTTGATAACATTACAGATCGTCATTAGCAATACTAAACAAATACAAAAGTGCCAGAACTGCACGTTCTACTTCTTCTACCTAAATAAAAAAATCGATTTATTTATAACGATTTTTGCTATAATGTAATGTAATTTCTCAACCAAACTTTTGTCATCACTACTATTTAAGACTTACAAATTTAAATATGAATAATAATAATCAGGAAATCGATTTTTAATTAGCGTACGACTACGTCATGTTTTTGTGTCCTGTGTTGCGTCATGAAACATTCATACTACGCCAAAAGAAGCATAACTTTGAAGAAAGAAAACCAGTAAAAAATAATAGAACATTTATTTACCTAATTAAATATAAAATTAATTACTAAATAATATGCAGTTTTTTTTTAAATAGATTTGAAAAAGTAACGGAAATGCTTATTGCACGTAAAACTCACTCCAAAATAATTTAAAGACTGTCAATTGTCATGACAGTGTTGCTATCATTGTAAAGTAAAGTAAAGTAACACCCTGTAAATTTCCCACTGCTGGGATAAGGCCTCCTCTTCCATTAAGGAGAGGGTATGGAACATATTCCACCACGCTGTTCCAATGCAGGTTGATGAAATGAACATCCGGCAGAATTTCGATGAAATTAGACACATGCAGATTTCCTCACGATGTTTTCCTTCATCGCCGAATACGAGATGAATTATAAACACAACTTAAGCACATATATATATATAGTGGTGCTTGCCTGGGTTTGAACCCGCAATCATCGGTTAAGATGCACACGTTCTAACCACTGGGCCATTTCAGCTCCCAGCTATAATTGTGTGTGTGTGTGTTTTGTAATTACAGACATGTCTCTATGTATGCGTTAATACGTATACATAGATATATGTCTGCAGACACCTGCAGTAGTATGCAGTAGAGAGGTGTGTGTGCACGTCAGTTGTATTCGTTTAAGTGTATGTTTTAAGCAATTATAGTTTTATAATCAATGGTTTAATTTAAGTATTCTTAAACGTTTTCATTTATTTCATTGATTATGGTATTTAAGCAATAAATATATAAAGAAAAGAATTTACCATCGACGACGCCATTTTTTTTAATAAAAGCAAATGTTTTTAGTTAAATCAAAATAGACGTAATTTTTTAGTTGTGTTAAAGCTGAGATGTTAATTTCAATCGAAGATCTTGACTTCCAATCTATACAAGCACTACTGACATTACATGCTGCATGCATATGCTGCTACGGTAAGCTGTCTGTGATTAAGGAAATTGACTTTTTATAAAATCTTTTTTACGAAAATATAGATAATATTTTAACTTTATAAGTGACCTAATAGATATAGGAGTTCAAACATGACTCTAAATCGAACCCAAAGTCATATTTACAAAAGAACGGGTCCATATATCGAGAATGTATGCAGACTACGAAATTAAAATTGGCTTGAGGCCAATATAATTTCATAGTACGCTGGTATTTATCGCTTTAGATAGTGTTGTGTATATTAGCATTAGATTCGAAATTTTTAGTTATAATATGATCCTTGCTTGTTTTTTTTTTATTTGTTTAATTTAATTCGTAATTTAAAATCTCAAAGGTTACCTGGAACATGAATACATATCAAGGTATGTATTTAGTAGAGGTATGTATTTATTATTGTTTATTTTAATAATTATTTATCTTCTTAAAACTGGGTTCAATATTGATATTAATAAATATAACTATAAATATGTAATTTAAGTAATTATACTAATGACAAAACTAATAATAACACTGCTTTAATGTCACAGTTGTATTTGCTATAGAGGTACCTTTTCAATTTTTTTTTCTTTGCTTTTTTTGTATAGTGTATTTTTTTTCTTGGATGTTTACTTTATAATTTTAATTAGTTTTTTTATTTTGTAAATCATTTCCATCATATCACGTTGGCTTCCCAAATAAATAAATATAATCTTATAATTCCGATGTGCTGATGCTAAATCAGAATTGTCCAAAACTATTTTTATATTAATATCGGTGACAGACCTTTTGTTTCTAATTTTACGCGCGAAAAATCTTGTATTAATTTAAAAGATGATCGAATAACGTTCTGAAATCGATAACAATTATTATTACGAAATCGGATACACCAAAAAGTATTTATTAAATTGATAATATTCATATTATTGTAAATGCATAATTACGAATTTCGAACACAATATGAAGTGAAATATGAATATTATTTCCGAATTAATAAGGATGAAAATGAACAAGATGAGAAAACATAACCAGTAATAATACTACTCTATATTGTGCTGAGCTGTAGTTATATATGTCATACTTCACTGGGTAAGGCTATGTGCAAGACTTCTTGGTAACTTGGTATAACCCGCTCCTTGGTACTGATACATTCCACTATCTTTGCTACCAAGGTTGGAGGCACATTAATGATGGAAGGAACGGTTAATATTTCTTGCAACACCAAAATCTAGGGCCGGTATTAACTACTTGCCAGGTGACCTACAGTACGTAAAAATATGTTTAAGTATTGGGTTTTGATTGGCAACCTTTAACAAAAAAGACTATGGTGATGAAGGTGGTAGAATATATGATGATGGTGGTACCTACAAAGATGTGGTGTTAAAATATCCTACCACTTTGTTCAATCGAGTTGAATATTATCACAGGTTCAGAAAAGGAACAGAATCATAGAAAAATCCACGAAATAAAGTCGGATAAAAAAATATTCACACCTATAAACATACATATAATTACTTCCGAAATATATTTAGCGGAAACAATAAAGCCAAAACAAAATATACTTTATTCAAATAGGCTTTTACAAGCACTTTCGAATCGTCATTTAACAACTATTTTTAGTGAAGCTACCACCGGTTCGGAAAGTAGATTCTACCGAGAAGAAGCTCTATATCCTGCCTGGAAGTCAACAAGTATTAATTCCAGGCTTTTTTACCGTCTTTAAAATATGCCTTCTTTACCAGCTTTATGAAAGCATTTGGTATATCAAAGACTGCTTAAATCATAACCACTTTAATGCTTCCGTACATGGGTAAAAAACTGTGACGTCACAAGCCTTTTAGTTTACATACAAGATAATGAATGACACATACAATTAATAAGCAATATATGTTTTAATATTCAAGTGATTTTACCACAAAGGATTGATCAACGATACCATTTTCCGCGACATATCTCTGAAGTACCTAACGCAATATACAAATCGAGTTTGACCTTTACGCGCTATGCTATGACATTGTGCTGAGAGGTCTACTTATATATGTTGATTACAGGAAATGTATAAATCGGGACGCTACATTTAATTTTATTTGATTTATTTTATTATTTTTTCTTTATAATTTTAAAACATATTTTTTATTTGACATAGTCAGGAAGACTGGCAGAGGAAATTTGATGGTAAGATGTTACCACTACCGATGGCATTATAAAAATAGTAACCACTAAAAATAGTTTCCAAATAGAACTGGTGATGAGAACTGATGGCATGTCGTCATCACTACTAATAGACAGTCACACTGTAAAAGATGGTAATCATGCAACATATCACCAACGCGCCACCAACCTTGGTATCTAAAATGTAACATTTCTTGAGCCTGATGCACTGGCTCACTACATAAACCAAAACACAATAATGTTAGGTTATGCGGTTTTTCAGGAGAATGTACGATGATTTGGTGGTACTATGTGAGTTTTGAATTATTTTTTGTCCATTTGGTTATATTGTAAGAAAATAAATAAATCATAAATTATCTTTAAAATATTAATGTAGTTTGGATTTAAATAAAAACAAAAAAAATCACATCGATTAAAAGATTTTTTCCAAAGTTCGTTCAATCATTTTCGATTCAGCCGCTTTGTAAACGTCACAAAGAACTAACGTTACTTAAGTGACCTTGTATTTCAATTAAAGTGGAAGAAATAGGAAAGGGATGGCCGAAGAAACGATGGATTAATTGTGTGAAAAACGATATGGCTGGAAAGCATGTTACTTCTGAGATGACGTCAGACAGAGAAGTTTGGAAGAAATGCTGCACTGACCCCAAGTAAAATTGGGATAAAGGATCTCCTCTTATAATGCCCCCGAATTATCAAACCACTGCTGATTTGAAATATAAAATAGAAGGTATCTTATACGGGTCTTTTTTTTTTAAATTTAATCCTTTTTTTTAAATAAAACTAGTTATAACGGATTTTAATCGCGTGTATTAATTATTTTGGACATCCCGACGTTTCGAGCACTTTACAGCATTCGTGGTCACGGGTAGACAGTCTACCACGAGACAGTTTACGAACGCTGTAAAGTGTTTAATTAATTAATATTATAATTATAATTAATTAATACACGCGATTTAAATCCGTTATAACTAGTTTTATTTAAATGTGTAATAATCGCGAGAATTTAAGATAATCCTTTTTTACATGGGTAATCCACATAGAAAGATCAGTTGAGTTACAATAAAACGCAAAGTATATGTAGGTACTAAAATTTGCATTATTTTCAGTAACAGAAAAAAAATACACAGAATACTTAAATCTTAAAAATGAATCGCTATTACGTTTTTTAGTTATTTTTTTTAATCTACACGTTTTCATATAAATTTTTCATCTGTCATCTATATTAATTCCATTGTGCCTGCTATTTACGTATACATAATATATAGCTGAAGCAACTTTGTTCCAACCTGGAGTACCACGATACAAATATTTTTAATTTATTGTTCTTCTCTATAGAATCTACTTTCCGAACCGGTGGTAGCTTCACTTAATTGTTAAATAACGATTCAAAAGTGCTTGTAAAAGCCCACTTGAATAAAGTACATTTTGATTTTGATTTTTTTGATACCGTAAATACCAAAAATCCTTTTAAATATTAAAAACTATATTAATATTATAAATTTGAAAGTAACTCTGTCTGTCCGTCTGTCTGTAGCTCTTTCAAAACCAAACCAATGAATCGAATTCGATGAAATTTGTTATGAAGCAAACTTGAACTCTAAAAAAGGACAAAGGCTACTTTTTTGTCTAACTAGTGAAAACCAGCCCCTAAAACGCGAGCGAATCCACGGGCAACAACTAGTATATAACATAATATAAAGGTTTTATTGTAGTCTATAACATTTGCGATGCTTCGTCGAGTCTAATACCTATACACAAACAGCTAAAATACCTCACCATGACTCCCCATAATCGAGTAAGATGAGGGTTATAAAGCTTTCCGAAACAATTTCTCCTTCGTTACAAAGTAAAGGTACGGCAACATTTCTGGCAAAAATTGGCAGTTATCCTCCACAAAGGTAATCTACCGTGAGTTTCGTGTTGTTTAGCCGACTCCACTTACCAAAACATAATTGTATTGGCATTATGCCAGAACTGTTTCATCTCTAAATGGCGGTGTATATAATTTTATATGGCCGCTTATGTCAGGATCGTTATTTGTATATTGCTCACTTTATATCAACTATTTTCATGTAGAAATGCGTTTACTTAAAAGTGGGATTATATTTGCTTTTTATTCATTTCGAAACCATTTCTGCTACGTTAGTTATATTAAGTTTTTGTTAAGGTCGATTACTTTTCTTTTGGTCAAGTATTTTTCACTTTGGAATTTTTGATTCTTTATATTACCGAATAGAGTGTAAAAGAACTTGGCCGAAAGTAAACAACTGTAAATTTCTTACTGCTGGGCTAAAACCTCCTCTTCCATTAAGGAGAGGGTTTGAAACATATTCCATCACGCTGTTCCAATACGGGTTGGTAGAATGCACATGCTGCAGAATATCGATGAAATTAGATACATGCAGGTTTTCTCACGATGTTTTCCTTCACCGCCGAGCATGTGATGAATTATAAACACAACTTAAGCACATCTGTATAGTGGTGCTGGGTTTGAACCATCGATGCACGCGTTCTAACCACTGGGCCATCTCAGCTCCCCATTGGGCCATCTCAGCTCCCTCGGTCGAAAAATAATAGCTAAATATTGGGCACTATTAAACGCAGACTAGTAAATAAGTATGACGTATGGCGAGTGTCGAGTGTAGTAGTGACGCACACCGAGATAAAGTCGAATCGTTGGTTTTGTAGTACGACGTTATTTAACTCATTATCATTATCTGACTCATACATACTCCTCGCACTCGTTGGATTCCAGTTGTGATATGCTATCAACTAAACTTTATTGACTCATTCAGCATTTATGTAAAACCTTTTTTTCTCTCTTGAAAATCTGCTTACCACGATGAAGTGGAGAGAGTATGGGACTTACCGGTGCCCATGCCGCAGACTCGCGATTCCCTCCGTCTTTTCGGCGCGTGTCACGGGAACCCTTACACATGCTACCGTGATTTGAATGTATAGGCTTTTCAAACTATAAGAAGAATAAAATTAAACAAACAACTCTGACTGTGAATTAGTGCGATTTCATTGGTCGAGTTTTGGTAAAATGGAGTTTTGAGTCAGAGCAACTTTGGTACCACAATTTTGGAAAATAATTTAATTGATTTATAATTTAGTGATATAGAATTTGATATGTATTTTAAATTGCAAAGATAAAAATAACATATGGAGAACTTTTAACTATTCGAATTATTTGTCATAATAGTAGAAGTTAAATAATGAACCAGGAAAAAGAGCATATTCATAATTATATTAATTGTTCTTATTACCTATATTGACATAATTATGACCTATTGACCTCTATCGGCTATTGCTACCAATCATCAACCGTCCAAGTGTGTTCTGCACAGGTGCAAAATCTATTCCCTCACTCATAATCAAGATAACAAGATAATATTAGGAAGACTTCAAGATAAATACTAACAGATTTACGTATTTTCCGTAAAATATATGAGTGGGTGCAAAAAGCCCTGCCAAAAGGTTATTGAGAAGATTTATTTAAAAACTCTCTTATAGTAACTATTATTTGCCCTACTAGTTTTAGGGTGTTGGTTGTCATGTTTTTGGCAAAAAAGTAGTAATCTCCTGTCTTGGAGTTCAAGTTTGATTTATACCAAATTCAATAAAATTGGGTTCAGCGGTTTGGTCGTGAAAGAGCGGCAGATAAAGTTACTTTCACTTTTAAAATATTAATATAGATCTATACCAAAGTCTGTTGAAATTGTGTATTTTCAACCGACTTCAAAAATATTCTCGTATTATTTTTTGATAGATATACTATAGGGTTTTCTTGGCTGACACCAACTCCAAATTTAACAATAACTATAACTACGTTATATAATCGTAAATCGACTTTTAAATAGTCTAATATTTTTTATTTCATTTTACTTAGGAGGACTTAAAAATATGTTGAATACGCAACATTTTTATTACTATTTAGTGCATATTCATTAGTTGTTAAATAGTGTTATGTTTAAAGTCGGTTTTTCTTTTTGTTAAAATTTTTATTTATTGTTATATTTACGCACTTCGGATTTACCGAAACCACATATTATTAATTGTATTGTAAAGAGCTATCGAAAACATATTACGTCAATATGTTATTACGAAACAATAAGATTTGATCTTTTATGACGAGTGCGTTTTAACCACGAAGGCAAATAGGCCTATTAATAAAATTAGGTATACACAAATATTTCATAAAAAGTGCTATTATTTTTGTAACGGTAATGTTATATCAAAAAAAAAACCTCGAACATGTATGAATTATTGAGAAGTTATAAAATCAATAGCAGTTGTTCATGCTATGTCTGTAATATTAATACTATAATAGTATATCTAGGCTATGTCTTATATAAAAAATGTTATTAATAATATTCAAATTATTAATATTTTTAATGTGAACATTATTTTTTCACATGTTAATAAGACAGTACTGATTTCCGATCCAGTGTGAATCGTACGTCATGAACTGACGTCATAAGTCAGTTCCTTTCAAAACAAACACTATTTAAATAAATAAAAAAAAAAAAACAAAAACATAAAGAAGGATTGAAAAAAATTTATTATCTGTGTCTAATCTAAATTAATCTGAATACATGTTTCTGTTCCCATGTATATGTATGTACATACCACTTTAACTCACACATATACATGCTGTACATGTGTGAGTTTCAGTAATCGTATGTGTGATATCTTTGGATGAGAGTGACATAAGATACTTAATTTATCTACCATTTTTAATATTTTTTAATTTAGTTATATGTTAAATTAATTTAATTATATTCATAATTAAATTTTAATTATGTCTTATAATTTATATAATTATGGTCTTATTTGTTTTTAAATAATTGGTCTGACTTATAACCAGTCCATTTTAAAGACTATTGTATTATTGCTGATGAACTTTCACTTAAATTCACATTTAACTCTAATAACTGGAAAAGTTATCTTGTGTTTTACGTGTAAGTACTGGATAATAACGACCCGACAGTTCTGTGACATATGTATTTACATTTATGTTCAAATAGTTTTTGACCAGATAGGATTAATTAATAAATTAGCCATGATTTACTCGAGTTAAAGTACATTACTCTTGATTGATGATTCTGAGTTCAAAGCAAGCACCAGAGCAAACACGTGCTATATTTATGTTTATTGCTAAGGAGACTACCAGGTGAAAGATGAAAAATTGTGTATTCGTCTCGTGGTGGATTCGTCTTATTAAAAGGGAGAGGAAGTCTCAGGCCCTCATACTATGCCATATGAAGTTTGGCACAGCTATGTAATATAGTCTGAAATAGCACTACCTTTTATCTCCTTCTGTCTTAAATGAAAACCTCTAAATGAATATTTTAATATCCAATAGTATCCATTAGTTCAGTTAGTTTTGGAGTATGTCGAAAAAATTGTTAAATGTTAATGAGTAATAACAGTCCGTAAATTTCCCACAACTGGGCTAAGAGTTCTTATTTATAGATACGAAGGTTTAGAGACCTTTCCGCAACGCCGATTTGATGTGGTTTGGTGGATATTGATAAATTTATTTAATAAAAAATATTATCCTTCCTATAATAATTTATGAGGATAAAGTAAATTGTTTTAAACAACTAAACGTAATGGTTTTAAGGAACAATGCACTTTAAACGCTATGAATAACGTTCAAATTCAATTGACGTCAGAATTTAACCCTTTCATAAACTATTTAAAGCGAATCAAAGCGCAAACCGCTTTATTGTGTTAGCGTTGACTTTTGAAACGAGTCCTGTGCTACAAATATAATAATAATAAAAAAAACCATCAGTTCTCTTTACATATATTTTTTCTGACTCGAAATATTTTTTTATATTTAAAATGTCATTTTTAAATGAGAATTCAGTGTAATATTTAATAGTGTACAAAGTGATATTTATTATATGGTAAGTAATTAATGCAATTGATAGTCGATGCTGTGTATTATTTAATCTATCGAGAAACAACACTATCTTATTTCGATGGGATTCGATAGCAACCTCATCTGACAGCCAGGACTATTACTGGCACACCTTTGCCTATATAAATGTAAAACATTAAATAATTTATATTTTTGATTTTCTTTAATTGCTTCTGACAATTATTTCAAAATTAGAACATTTTGAAAATCGAACAGTATTTATGTATAGTCGAGGAGGTGTCCAATCTCTTACAATAATAGATAAAGGAACGTTGTTAATGAAAAATGATTATCTGCAAACTAGCGTTCGCTAACTCAGTGGCACTTTGCTCGTCGAGTTGTGCGGAACTGCTTTTACAAACGGTACGTTCTGTATGAGATTTATAATTTAAATACAAACTTATTTTAATTTCGAATAACCGGTTTGAACTGGTTAGAAATTTTGAAATAGGAATTATTATATCGTTAACGGTCAACAGTTAAGGATGAAGTGAAGATGCTCATGATAAAAATAGAGTTCAAAGAATGCGTTGTACTGATTTAAGTAGAAGGAATCTGCATGACAAATGCAATACCCGATATAGAATCGAAGTAATCTTTACTGAACTGCGTTTATTTCAAATAGCTTTCAATTAAATATATTCTGATGTCATTAATTCGTGTTTATAATTCATCTCGTTCTCGGCGGTGAAATAAAACATCGTGAGGACGCCTGCATGTGTTAAATTTCGTAGAAATCCTACCATATGTGTATTTCGTCCTCAAAGGGAGATGAGGCTTTTAACCCAGCAGTGGGAAATTTACAGGCTCTTGTTATTGTTATCATTAATTTTCATAGTGAAGACTTATTTATTTTTTGCGATTTTTTTAATATAAAATTGCCGGAGATTTATTTACTTATTCAATAACTGTCTGATAGCCACACTGTCTGATAATATAACCAGTTCAAACCTACATCATAACAGTATTGTACAGTAGTACTCGTGACGTCAATACTTGTAACTATAAAAGAAAAAATATATAAATATATAAGAAGTCAAGACTATACTTTAGTCGTAATCTTGAGAGAGAAACTCCGACGAAGTTTATATATTTAAAGATTAAATATAAAGGTCTTAACGTAGCTCTGTATTTGCGTAACGACTCAACACTTTCTATGCGAAAACAACATCGTAAACAATGTAACGGATGGTGACAAAACAAATGGTCTGAGTTCTAGAAGAAAATAATGGCCGCATAATGTCCCGAAAACTGAAAACCTTAGAACGTAAACGAACAGAAGTAGCAAAAGTCCAACAATCAGTTTTCTATGTTATATGTGTTTGCGTGAGAAACTTCAATGGATTTTAATTAATAAAAATAAACTTTATTCAAGTAGGCTTTTACAAGCACATTTGAATCATCATTTAACAATTAAGTGAAGCTACCACCGGTTCGGAAAGTAGATTCTACGGAGAAGAACCAGCAAGAAACTCAGTAATGACTCTTTTTCAACATTTAAAAAATACAGTCATGGTAGTAATTGCTTTGTTATCAACTAGTGATACGAAATGTACTAGATAATTTGTTTATTTACAACATCACATTAGAAACTTCTAAAATATCAGTGTATCTTTAGTATATAGTCGATCTTCCTCGCATTTTGGGGATTTGGTTGTCACGTGTTAGGCAAAAAAAGTAGCCCATAACCATCCATGGCGTTTAAATTTGCTTCATAACAAATTTTATCAAATACGCTTCGGTGGTTTGATATTGAAAGAGCGACAAACAGACAGAGTTACGTCCACATTTATAATATAAGCATAGATAAAAAATTAAGATATTAGTCTATAATGACACAAGCTGCTGTCCTAAGTTTGTTTGATAAAATTGATGCAAAGTATAAAGGTTGAGGTGTTAAATATCTTAGAATACTTACGTTAGGAAATAAACCTATGTAACAAATATTATGTAAGAGTACTCAAGATTGAGTCTTATGTGGCTGTAATTAAGATGTAATTGGTTGATTTAATAGATTTTCACATGTCTTTTATTGGTTTTTAATCGAAAGTAAATATCATAAAATAAATTATTTATCACTTCTCACTCTATGTTTAACCGCAAATTTATTAATAATACATCTGTTTTGATTAGTGGAATAAATATACAACAGTAAATGCTACATGAAAACACATATTCGACGGTTAAATATCGGAGAGAACATACTTTTTTTTTATTTTGGCCTTTTTTGTGCCAAGAAACAAACGGCAAACAAGAAACGGCACAGTTTATTGAATAGATGAAGAAACGATGGAGAATTATTTGCTTAATTTAATTTTGAAGGCATAACAGTAGTAGACGGGGTATTATCTTATACTGACAATTAGGTAACGTCAGATGTCAAACATTACTGCGGTTACTAGCAACGAAACGACAAAAATGTGAAGTAAAATAATAATTAATCATTTATAATTTTTCATAATAACATTTAAAGACGCAACCGTTAATTAGGTTGGGCTAAAGTTATATTATTCTAAAATATAAAGGACTATAACAACAACAACAGCCTGTTAATTTTCCACTGCTGGGCTAAAGCCTTCTCTCCCTTTTGAGGAGAAGGCTTGTAACATATTCCACCACGCTGTTCTAATGCACTTTGATGGCACACATGTGGCAGAATTTCTATGAAATTTGACGTTCAGGTTTCCTCACGACGTTTTCCTTCACCGCTGAGAACGAGATGAATTATAAACACAAATTAGGCACATATACTCGTATATAGTGGTGCTTGCCTGGGTTTGAACGCGTAATCATCGGTTAAGATGCACGCATACTAACCACTGAGCTATCTCGCCTCTTTTTATTAATGAGTACTCCTTTAATTGATATGAATATATAACATCGTCTCATTTCCAACTCGTTTTTCTTCTGTCTCGAAAACAAAGAATTTTTTTTTTATCATAGAGTAAACTTGCGCTGACTCTTTGGCAGGTCATTTTTCTAACATTATAAAATTCAATATTTCATTTACAAACTTGGCAAGGGACAGATATTAATGTGATTTTCGCAGATGTAGCTTTATTTAACAATATTCTAGTTTTAATAAATCACATATCATATGTCCTATTTTTAAAGAATTATCCGTCATTTTTGTAAACGTCAAAAAAAATTTTCTTTTATAATCTTACTATAAGCTAACTTGCTTCGCACGGGTGCAATACTGATACTTAATATACTACAGAATTTCATAGTTTTTTGACATTAGACATTATAAAGTACTATGTTCTGCATTTTAAATCTGTAGTATCTTCCAAATCACTGCATAGTATAAAACAAAGTCGCTTTCTCTGTCCCTATAACCCTATGTGTGCTTAAATCTTGAAAACTACGCAACGGAATTTGATGTTGTTTTTTTTAAAAGATAGAGTAATTCGAATTGAAGCTTTTCATATATAATGCATGCACAACTTAGTAAAGAAACACTGATAATTTTAGAAGTTTCCACTGTGTAGTCATATCATTGCACCCGTGCGAGGCTGGGGTGGGTCGCTCGTATTTATTAAAATTACATGCTGTAAAGGGCTGTATTGTTTTATATGAATTGCATAATGTATTTTAGGTACTTTATTGGATAAGGATGAATGTTATATTGCTTGAAATTGCGTTGTAAATAAGCCATTATTTCTCTTAAAAAAGTAAAGGATAAAAAATGATTATTGTGCGTTATCCCTAAGAGTATATATACCATTGCGGATTTTTTTTATATACCTTCTTGAGGTGTACAACACCGTAGTATAATATTATTTTGAACTATCAGGTAGGTTTCAGATAGCTTTTGCAATGTTGCTTACATTACTTTAGAAACATCTAAAGTAGTCACTATTTCTTTTCTATATAAATAAAATATAAACCTTTTTCTCGAATCAATATATCTATAAAATTGCACCAAAATGCGTCGTTTATTTTTAAAGATGATAAATAAAAATTTTAACAAAAAGAAAAACCGACTTCAAACAAAACACTTTTTTAAAACAAATGAATATGCACGAAAAAGTAATAAAAATAATTGCGTATTCAACATATTTTTAGAGTCTTCCTAAGTTAAATGAAATGAAAAATATTAGACTACTTAAAAGTCGATTAACGATTATATCATGTAGTTATAATTATTGTTATATTTGGAGTCGGTGTCAGCTAATAAAACCCTACAGTATATCTATCAAAAAACAATACGAGAATACTTTAACAAATATGTTTTTTACAAATTACCTTTTACACAATAATATACTGGATCAATCAAGGGGCTCGTATCGCTTCTTTCTTTTGATTTTTGGGGCAAGGGCACCGTGGCTGACACCGGCTCCAAATATACCAATAATTATAACTACATGATATAATCGTTAATCGACTTTTAAGTAGTCTAATATTTTTCATTTCATTTAACTTAGGAAGACTCTAAAAATATGTTGAATACGCAATTATTTTTATTACTTTTTCGTGCATATTCATTTGTTTTAAAAAAGTGTTTTGTTTGAAGTCGGTTTTTCTTTTTGTTAAAATTTTTATTTATGTGCTTTCCGCTTGTATCTTTGTAAAATATTCCGTTTGTAAAATAAGTTGTGATTTTATTCATAAGCGTACTCACGAGTGGACCATAACGTACTAAATAGGATTTAAATTCAGATCAAGATATGACATAAAAAATATAGATATGTATATTTATCCCCCGAACCGTATCATCTCCGTATCAAAGCACCTAGATCGCATCTCAGAGAGATGAGACCTAGGTCCTTAAGTATTTTACAGGCTGTTACATTTTTTTTTTTCTTTATAGATTTAAAACGTCATAAATAAAAATTTTAACAAAAAGAAAAACTGACTTCAAACAAAACACTATTTTAAAACAAATGAATATGCACGAAAAAGTAATAAAAATAATTGCGTATTCAACATATTTTTTAGAGTCTTCCTAAGTTAAATGAAATGAAAAATATTAGACTACTTAAAAGTCGATTAACGATTATATCATGTAGTTATAGTTATTGGTATATTTGGAGCCGGTGTCAGCCACGGTGCCCTTGCCCCAACAATCAAAAGGAAGAAGCGATACGAGCCCCTTGATTGATCCAGTATATTATTATGTAAAAGGTAATTTGTAAAAAACATATTTGTTAAAGTATTCTCGTATTGTTTTTTGATAGATATACTGTAGGGTTTTATTGGCTGACACCGACTCCAAATATAACAATAATTATAACTACATGATATAATCGTTAATCGACTTTTAAGTAGTCTAATATTTTTCATTTCATTTCACTTAGGAAGACTCTAAAAAATATGTTGAATACGCAATTATTTTTATTACTTTTTCGTGCATATTCATTTGTTTTAAAATAGTGTTTTGTTTGAAGTCGGTTTTTCTTTTTGTTAAAATTTTTATTTATTTTTTGATTTTAAGTGAAGCTGATGTTGACTAACTAATTTTTTTTAATATAGATAGATTAAGCGTTCCTTTTATATGAGTCAGAAACTACTTCGAGGACAATTTCAAAGGAAACTTGCGAATAAAGCAAAAATAGACTTTCGAGAATGCGGATTTAATACGTCACGCGGCGTAAACTACAAGGATCCCTCGAAAGAGCTGTAATCGAACTCAGCAAAAAAACTTTGAAAAAGACCAACTATATTTCGTACATCATATGACATCACATCACATACACAAAATTTGATTATAGATAGTAAGAAATTCTGCCCCATATCGCACCCTAACTGCGAGCCGTATAGGAGTTCCATCACTACATAGTATAAAACAAAGTCGCTTTCTCTGTCCCTATATCTTTAAATCTACGCAACGGATTTTGATGCGGTTTTTTTTAAAAGATAGTGTGATTCAAGGAGAAGGTTTGTGTATATAATACATGAACAATATAGTAAATAAACACTGATAATTTTAGAAGTTTGCGATGTGATGTCGTAAATACACAAATTCTGTAGTATATTTAGTATCAGTATTGCACCCGTGCGAAGCCGGGGTGGGTAGCTAGTTGATTATAATATTCGACTATGATAATTACATAAACATAACCACATTACGGAAGGTGACTCAAATATCCAAATAACCTATAAATAAAAGATTCGACTGAGTATCGCTAACGTGCTCCTCAGAATTGTTCCGTTCCCTTCCGTTCCGTTACTTTGTCATGGATCCTGTGATCAGAACCTTACCAAACTTTCACCAAATTACCCTTGAAGTATATATTTTATATTAAAAAAAGAATTATCAAAATTGGTTAACGTGATTTTCAGTTATTCACCGATTTGTCACGCATATACATAATGCAAATTTAAGACTTATGTCGTTTTCATATGGATACCATCATCGGAAAAAAAATTAAAAAAATGGGACCCCACGGGAAGCACTACCTTTCAAACAAAAAAAAATTATCAAAATCGGTCCACCCAGTGAAAAGTTATGAGGTAACAAACATAAAAAAAAAAAAAAAATACAGACGAATTGATAACCTCCTCCTTTTGGAAGTCGGTTGAAAACATACAAGAGACATATTATGTTAAGCGATCTTGTTTTATACTATGTAATGATTCTGGATAAGCACTATGCGATAAGTATGTAGTTATCGGAAAAAGTACTATGCGAATCATTTGAACCGATTTTGTTATGTTTATATTTCAATACTAGATATATGTAAATATGTGTTTTCTTGGCTGACATCAGCTTCAAAAATAACAGTAATTGTAACTAAAACTAACGTATTAATAAGTAGAAAATGTAAGTTGATTATTATTAATTTGTAAAAGTAAAATACGCTATTATTAATTTTATTCTTTTTAGTGCATATTATTTTGTTTTAAAATAGTGTATTGTTTGAAGTTTATTTTTATTCACTGCCCTTCTTATTGTATACAGTCTTAAGTAGTATAATTTGAAGTAATTTTTTTGTTTTTGTTTTATTTTGCAAGGTAATTTGAATTAAAATTTTGTCGTTTTCATTTAATTATTTTTAAACATAATTATATAATTTTATCTACAATCTACAACTTTATTTAAACGAAACCTCTCGTTTTAATATGTATCCTTTTATTAATTATTTATGAATGTGTGTGAAAATTTTCATTTATTTAGAATAATGATGCAATTAATTATTCGGAAGGTTTTTTTTTTAGACAATGACGCTGTAAGAAATATTACTTACCTTACATCGTCAATGTGCCTCCAACCTTGGGAACTAAGGATGTTATGTCCCTTGTGCCCGGCACACTGGCTCACTCACCCTTCAAACCGGAACACAACAATACTGAGTACTGTTATTTAGCGGTAGAATAACTGATGAGTGGTGCCCTACCATCAAGTCGCATATTTTATTGCTAACTTTGTTGTAGTAGGTTTAAAGGTATACAGTCGAATGAAACTAATTCAGTTGAGATTTGATTCATTCAAATATTGAATCAAGTGTTATTTGAACCGTCTGAAATGACTTAAAAAAATTCTAGTTAGCTATATATGTTTTTTTCTTTAAATGATTAGTCCGTTCTTTAGTTACGTTTACAGTTACATAGTATGATTCAAGTAAAGAAAATCATATTCATATATTTCTAATTGAGCACTTAAGTCATTTCAATATATATAACGATGCATTTTAAAATATTTCTGTTTCAACGTATTTTAGTAATGATGTATTAATATTTTATTTCCATTAGACCACGAAAATATGTGAATACATAAATATTGTTTTTCATAGCGATAGTCATTTGCTTTGCACATATTATTAATAACGTTTTAATTTATATATCAAATATTAATAATAGGTGAATCTATGTATATTTTCCATTAATGCCTCTGATTTGATTGATTGGTATTATTATAAAAGAACATAAAAAATATAGTATAAGTAAAAAAAATACATCATCAATTTAAAGTTTTGTACAATGTACTAACTAGTTACCCGCTACGGCTTCGCACGCACGCAATACTGATACTAAATATACTACAGAATTTGTTTATTTACGACATCACACTAGAAACTACGAAAATTATCAGTATTTCTTTACTATATTGTCCATGTATTATATACAAAGACCTTCCTCTCGAAACACTTTATCTATTAAAAAAATCTGCACCAAAATCCATTGCGTAATTTCAAAGTTATAAGCATAGATAGGGACAGCGGTAAGCGACTTTGTTTTATATCATTGAATGAAAACTGCCTAATGGCGTTGCAACAGGCCACATATGTCTTGTTTATATTTGGAATCTAGAGATGATTATTTCTCAAAGGCTTCGCTAACCGACAGACTTAAATTTGACAGCAAACTCCACAATCTCCATTCCCTCAATCAAAGACCGTAGATTGTACTGTCAACCCAAAACAGGAAATCTTAATAAACAGAATAATATTAATAACATTCAACACGCGATTGCCATTAAAACATAAATTTTTAATGTTCTCATCATAATAATTAATATTTTATAGTTCTTTATACATTTATGACGTCATAAAATTGATCTGTTATAAATTTATGTTATGTTTTATAATTTACTAGTTTTATTTTGTAAGATATAAGTTGGCGGACGAGCATATGGGCCACCTGATGGTAAGTGGTCACCATCACCCATAGACAATGACGCTGTAAGAAATATTAACTATTCTTTACATTGTCAATGTGCCACCAACCTTGAACTAAGATGTTAGGTCCCTTGTGCATGTAGTTACACTGGCTCACTCACCTTTCAAACCGGAACACAACAATACTGAGTACAGTTATTTGGCGGAAGAATAACTGATGAGTGGGTGGTACCAACCCAGACGGGCTAGCACAAAGCCCTACTACCAAGTGTTGTAATTGATTTAAAATAAATTTAAAATCGATCTTAGGAAGTTTTATGTAAAGAGAAAAAGTGAATTTATAAGGGTATCTTTTCATAGATTAACATAATATATATGTATATTAGTCAGTACAAGAAACTCCATACGTCTATATATACCTAAGAATAATGCGTTAAATTGCAATCATATATCACGGTTCACAATATTTCGACAGTTTACAATCTTTCGAGATAGATTGTAATCTAACAATGTTTGTAATGTTACGGTGACATATAGGTACATACACAACGTATTTACAACTATATCGCTCTACATGTCTTAATACGGGAAGTATTTACATTCACTTCTAAGAAATTTTTAACTTTTCCGTTTAGTAAATTCAAATCGTTTGTAAAAAACACATTGGTAGAAAAAGCATATTATTCGATACAAGATTTTATAGATGATAAAAAAGCGTGGAGTTAATACCTGTTGACTTCCAAGCAGGATACATTAATTGAAATAATTGTATTTAATTAACATGACGTTGTATTTTTTAAATGTTAAAAAAGAGTAACTACTGAGTTTCTTGCCGGTTCTTCTCGGTAGAATCTACTTTCCGAACCGATGGTAGCTTCACTTAATTGTAAAATGACGATTCAAAAGTGCTTATAAAAGCCTACTTGAATAAAGTTTATTTTGATTTTGATTTTGATTCGATCTTCGAATGACGTAGGGCATCTCGTATAAAATCGTTCCTCATTAACGTTTCATTATGTTAGTAAGTGTTCACAACTGCCCTTAAGAAGTATTAACCATTCCTTAAATCGTAAATGCTTCAGCATCCTTGGAACACAATATGTTACATCTGGATCAAACCGGAATTCAAATAAGATCTGTTTTTTCATGACATTGGTGACAAACGAGCAGGAGGCTCACCTGATGGAAAGTGACTACCACCGCCCATGGACATCTGCAACACCAGGGGGCTTGCAGTTGCGTTTCCACCCTTTAAGAAAGGAGTACGCTCTTTTCTTCAAGGTCCTCATGTCGTGTTTGGTAGTAGGACATCCAATGAGTAGGAGGAATTTACCCCAATGCCCTACCAATTGAAAATACCAATAATATTTTAATATAATATTCTTATTGAGTCATTCAAGTTTGTTAAGACAATATGATATGATTTTCATTGTATCACTTGAATTTACTATAATGCAGATAACAAACGCTTACTAAGGCTAAACTATTCAAGTGCCATAGTGACATTATTATTTTATCTTTAATGACAAATGATTGAGAGTCGAGATGGCCCAGTGGTTAGAACGCGTGCATCTTAGCCGATAATTGCGGATTCAAACCCAGGCAAGCACCGCTGTTTCATGTGCTTAATTTGTCTTTATAATTCATCTCGTGTTCAGCCGTGAAGGAAAACATCGTGAGGAAACCTGCATGTGACAAATTTGGTTGGTGGAATGCACATGTGGCAGAAGATGATGCACGCGTTCTAACCACTGGGCCATCTGTGCTCATTCATGTTGTTAAATGATTTTTACTATAAATAACTACACATTGAAATGTTAACGTTTCCGTAAAATTACTTTTATAATAGACATACATTCTTAAGTGACACACATAAATCTGACTCTGAGGTGCATTCAAATTCATTTATCCTGTATTAAAATATGCTGTTTTTACCAGTACTTAACCAACCCTATTGAAGTTGACATTACCCATATTCCTTGGTAAGCGTTTATGAAATTGTCATGAAAAGGTCACGCTAAATTTCGCGTCAATTGCTAGAAGTTTGCTAGAAGTTATTAATAAATTCATTAAAGTCCTTATCTCAAAGAGAGTGATGCTTAGGCCGATAGAAGAACATTATAGGTTGTTACTTAAATTGAATCAAAATATAATCATATGTCTCAAATACTAATATTATAAATGGAAATGAATACTGCCCGTACCTATATTACGATTTCAAGGATAAACTCTTGAACCGATTTTGATTGCATTTAGTTTGAAGCAATCCTGAATCCCATAGAACGAAGGTCTTTTATGACTACAATTTATCACCCACTCCAAAATATATATATGTAGTTTCACTAAGAGTCGTACTTTGTTTAACGAATATGAAACAAATTATTTTTTTAAGTCTTATGCTCTTAATAATGTGTTACATCAACTTGTATATTTGATCTTTGAATTGTCTCACACTGATGTCTTACTTTGTCTACAAGTACGAAGTATTAACTTTGTCCAACAAAGTTCCAAGACTGGTCAGTCTCAGTACAACAATGTTTTGTCTTATTTCAAAGACTAACATTTAACGCTAGTTAGTAATTAACGAATACGTACCTAAACTAACAAATGATCTATCTCGGATAAGGATTAATTAATTTTGAACTTTAGTCTAATGTGATAAGATCTATTTTGCAAGAAATAGTAAAGAGGAAATTGCTGTTTAATAAATTAATTATTGTTAACGAGGTCGAATAAGGTAAAGGTGATTATTGTTTATCGTATCTTTGGTAATGAATGATTAATTTCAATAACAAATAGTCATTTCATATTATATCGTAGTCGTTATAGTATCAAGTACCTTTTTATCCACACTACACGTGGAACGACGGTAGATCAAAATAATTATATACGTTTTCAGGTCTTAATATGCTAAAGATTTTTATTTTTTGTTTCATGGTTCACCAACTACATAGCATGTGTGTGTATCTATTAGTTTTATGAAAAACTGCTAAAACTAAAATGATAAGTTAATTATAAGTAAACACCGAAATAAGAATTAAGATAAAAATTAACAATTAAGTACTTGTATAAGTAATCAAAAGCATATCTACGCTAAGCCTAATTATAGGTACAAATGAATTATTATTGTATTAAATATACTATTTAAAAAAAGCAAGAAGCCAAATACACACACTTTTACTTTAAACTCTAGATAAAGCTGCAATAGTATAAAATATTTATTTTATTTATTTAATAAAGTCGTAGATTAAGATATTCTAACGCCCTATGTCATATAAAAATCATTCTACGCTATGTAATGTACTCGTTCAATTAAAGTACGTCTTGTTTAGCTTGTACGTTGGTAGTTAGTCCTCGAAGTACTTGAAATATCTCCCGGCGTGCCCTGGGGTTAATACAGATTCGAATAGGTACAATTACAGCAAATAGCATGCTATCTTTGTTGTCAAAATTAATGTAAATGTACACTGACAAATGTAAAATCCACTGACATTATAAATGTATTATTTTTCGTATTAATAAAATTATAATTTTTTATTTCTATCTTTTCAACCGACTTCAAAAAAGAGGAGGTTATCAATTCGTCTGTATTTTTTTTATGTTTGTTACCTCATAACCGGCTCCAAACAATAATTATAACTACGTTATATAATCGTAAATCGACTTTTAATTAGTCTTATATTTATCATTTCATTTCACTTAGGAAGACTTAAAAAAAAATGTTGAATACGCAATTATTTTTATTACTTTTTAGTGCATATTTATTGGTTTTAAATTAGTGTTTTGTTTGAAGTCGGTTTGTTAAAATTTTTATTTATTTTTGAATTTTGATTTCATTCAATAGCATGGTGGCAATATTTTTATAATATTTAGACATATCTGTGCTCTGTTTTTTTAACCAATAATCATTAGATTTATATTTGATTTGCACAATTTGCAACATCTGATAATGACTGACGTTAATAGTACAAATTTAACTATCTATAATGAAACAAAAATAAACATGAAACTCATTGAAATACATGATCATGAAATTGGAGAACGTGATATTATGAGCTATTTTTACTTTTTATTAAATAGTCTCACTATCGATCCGCCCCGGAATTACACGGTAATACTGATAATAAATATATGTACTATAAAGTGCATAGATTTTTGTCAATAGACAATACAAACTCTTACGTCAATGCATTTTAAAACTGTAATATCTTCGAAAATATTAATTTAAATTACATTCTGTGAAAATCCATATCGAACAATGTAAAATGCGCAATCTATTTAAATACTTAATTGGATAAAGATTAAGGCTGTGTTGCTTAAAATCGCTTCGTAAATAAACCATTATTTATCGTAAAAAGTAAAAGGTAAAAAATCGTGGTTGTGAGCTATCCCTAGTAATATATTAGGGATACATCATCGCTGTTTTTTTTTTTTTTTTATGTGTACAATACTGTACTATATTATATTGATCTATCTGTAGGGTTTAGCCAGCTTTTGCAATTTTGCTAAAATTGTGAGCGCTTAAAAAAGTGTTTATTAACGTGCTTACATTAGAAACCTCTAAAGTTCTCTATTATTTTGTACTACTCCGTTGCGTAATTTTGAAGAGTTGATAATGCAGCGGTAAGCGACTTTGTTTTATAGTATGTAAATCAATAAATCAATCTACATGTTCTTATCTATGTATCTTATCATACGTAGTGATAATATTTATGTATTCAAAATCAAAATAAACTTTATTAAAGTAGGCTTTTACAAGCTCTTTTGAATCGTCATTTTACAATTAAGTGAAGCTACCACCGGTTCGGAAAGTAGATTATACCGAGAAGAACCGGCAAGAAACTCAGTAGTTACTCTTTTTCAACATTTAAAAAATACAAAGTCATGTTAGTTAATACAATTATTTAATTAATATATCCTGCTTGGAAGTCAACAGAAATTAACTCGACGCTTTTTTATCATCTTTAAAATCTTGTATCGAATAATATGACTTCAAGTTGGAGTAAGGTTCTTCGTGACATTTTTATTTATTCGTTATATTGTTATTACAAATTAAATACTGCATTAAAATTAAAAAAAAATCATAATTATGTATTCGTTTGTAATCTGATAATAGTAATAAAAAAAAACAATAAAAACGTACTACATATACATGCGAACTGGGCGTGGGACAGTAAATAAGTATATAATATTGTAACAACAATACATTATAAAAAAAACACAATGCAAAGTCAAATTCTCAATTAATGTAATATGCATATAATACATTGAAGCATCTTTTTGAAATATTAAAATAATATTTTTTTAAATATTTATCTGTCTGTCTGAGCCAGACTCGAATCCAGGTAAGCACCACTGAATAATCATATGCTTAATTTGTGTTTATAATTCATCACGTGCTCAAAACATCGTAAGGAAACCTGCATGTGTCTTATTTTAAAGAAAATTGTGTCACATGTAAATCCACCAACCCGCATTGGAGCTCTTTACCTCACAACAAATTTACTGGGTCTAATCTAGAGTCAAAAACGTGACAAGATTTGAAACCAGGACCTCAGTATAGCAGCCAGCCAAAAGACTAATGCGGCATTTGAAACGAATAAACGAAATCAATTATACGTAGTTAACGTATTGCATAATATTTAGTTCGCACTTCATTATATGCGTTCGCGCACCGTTCGAAGTTCAGAATGACGAGGTACAATCTTAGAAGTCATAGCGTTGAATGGATGTGTGTGACGTTTGTATATTGATAAACGTTTGTTTGTGTGTGTGTTTCGTTTGTCCTGAGTTAAATATATTGGAATTTCGGTGAACTAATTGAGAAGGTATGATTTATTTACATTTCAAATTATCGAAAGTATTTTTAAACATTTTTAATTGTTTATAGAATACCAGATCAAAGAATGAATTGTCAAGAAATTGGCATAGGTAGTTGTTATTGTTATAAATATATTTATATATTCAATAATAATAATAATTTTGTTCGATAAATAGTTTTTTAAATGCATACGCTGAATAGTAATTCGTTACAGCGAATTTAAGAATAATATTTATTGGAAGTACGACACTTGATTTTGTTCTAGGAAAAAAGGTAAATTAATTAAATTCTTTAAAGGATATACAATTATCCAGGAAGTCAGTTCAGTAATTGAACATAGCTAGATATGATCGTTGTGTTATTAGTGATGGACTGAATATAATCAATAATATCTCCTGTTTTATCATTTATTATTTTTGTAATATAATTAAGATTTACGGCATTTACTGTGTGGAATCGAAAATTTTGTGTTATAAGTTACCTTAACTCGTCTTGTTTACACAATAATTGTCGCTGGTTGTATCAAAACGATCCGTATTATTGGGAATATTCATAATATTGTCTTATGCACTTGTAAGTAACACCATTTTGGTATAATCTCGTCTGGACAATAAAGAAGGTAGCTCGTTTTGTACAAAGTAAGAAATTTCAGTATCTATGGCGTTTTCAAATTCAAACTCAAATAACTTTATTCAATATAGAAGTATTACACTTTGTCAAGTGAAACAGTACCACCAGTTCGGAAAAGAAAATACCCTGACCTGAGAAGAACCGGCGAAAGAAACTCAGTGGATTGTTTTTTTTTTTTTTTTTTTGTCTCATATATTATATAAACATGATTTCATTTAATATGAAATAAAATAGCCAGGAGGCGATCGTTTCATCCCAAGGTGTGCTATCGGTCACAAACTCATTAATTGTATAATAACCTTTTTCACACAAGCAAATATTAATATTTCGTAAATAATAATCAAAATATGCTAATCGAGCAATATCAATACCAGTTACTTGTCTAGCCATTCTTATGGCTTGTGTAAGTTTCTGTTAGGCTGTTTTCTAGGCTGTGTACTAAGAGTTTAAGACTTGATAAAGCAGTTAATGACGAAGGGTTTCTTACTCTGATCGTACGTTAAATGAGAAAAAATAAGGCCGTCACGTGACGCCGAGCAAGGCAAATATCGTATTTGTTGATTGTGGAAATTATAAATAATAAAATAAAAGTATTAAATATATGACTATTCGTTATTATATTGAAATGAAGTATGCATATACATATATAAATATTTGGTCAACATCACATACATTACTCTGATTCCAATGTAAGTAGCTAAAGCACTCGTGTTATGGAAAATCAGAAGTAACAATACCACAAACACCCAGACTCAAGACAACATAGATAACTAATGAAATTTTTCTACATCGAACCCGGGACCTCGACGTGGCGTACCTGTGTACACACTACTCCACGGATGTCGTCAAGGCACCACGTGTATAGGAACCCATATACTAGACATGACGATATGGCCTAGTCGTTTCACGGCATACGAGTTAATTTTATATATATTAATAAAAGGACAAGTCTATCTATATTGCTTGCAAAACTGTAATCACCTTTATAACTCTCAATATTTAGCTTAAAAATTCAATATCAGTTATTAACTGACAATAAAATTATCTCTTATAATATTTTTATGATATAATAGAAATTATTATGTGTTATTACTTAAAAACATACCAGCGCTATCTGGTAAAACTACTCCACGATCTACGAGATCTACCACAGAAATCCAAGCTCTATATCTTTTACATTACGGACGGTATTCCTTTGAAAACGATTAAAATTTTAACTATACCTGACTTACAAAATTGAACATGCAAATTTCATTCTTAGATAGAGGCACGTAGCCGTTCGTTGATCTAGTAAACAAACTTTGCATACTGATAGGGGGGCGGGTACGTTACAAAGAGGGATATTGGCTAGAAACCTAGTGATTAAATTAGTCCTAAATAAGACGCCAATAGCACAGCACATACGGCTGCTATACGACGTTTACGCTTTGAAATATTGACGAATACTCTTCCATTGAAGAAAATCTAATATCACGTGATCATCTCGAATCACCATTGGCCAATCAATCATACGAAATAGCAATAGTTATTGTTGTGATCAATGAGCCAATATCACTAAAGACAAATGCGATGAAACATTTTAGTTCCCAACGTTCATCTTAGTTCCCGAGATTACCTTATATTGTTATATCACGCACCACTCACCATCCTGCAAGTTTTTTTAAAAAAATGTATAAACTGTGATTTAAAACATAAGTTCACTAGATTTTTTTTTGTATTCCATACGTATGTGATATGAGCATCGGAAAAGATTAATTATTTATTTCCCGCCAGTTCCATTCGTTGGAACACGTTCGAAACCAGTTATAATTCTAAATTTAAAATTTCTTGTAAGAGCCTTGTATAAAGTTTTTATTCATTTGATTGGTAGAAACTATTTTTTTTAATCAAAATGTTCTAAATTCAATTTGGTATATAAAAGCAATTTTGAATCGTCATGTTAGTAAATGTTGAATTGAATGTCAAGCTTATAACTTCTTCTATCCTATACGTAGGTCATTTCGGCTCTTGTGAGTAAAGTACAATTAAACTGGTATATATCCCACCTAGAAATCAACAAATACTAAGTACAAATTAATATTATAAATGTGAAAGTAACTCTGTCTGTCTGCTACTCTTTCACGACCAAAACGCTCAACCGAATTTTATGAAATTTGGTATCAAGCAAACATGAATTCCAAGCAAGGTAATATACTACTTTTTAGCTTAACATGACAACCAACACCCTAAAAATCGAGCGCAACCGCATTCTACTAGTAAATATTATCAATGTCATTTAATACGAGCTTAATTTAAAAAGGACTTATAAACACAAGCAGTATCTATCGAAAACGCACATTTTAAACGTACCTATATTGAAAATTTCGTCTATTATAAACCACATCGCCGTTCAATTGAAACTCATTGTGTACAATAGAGCAGTGAAATAATTTATTTATAAATAAACCGCGACTCGTGCGGGCCTAATGTCGGATTATTATATGTAGGGTTGTAAGCGACTTAAATTTTTAATACTTAGGCAGTATCGATCGATACGGAATGTTAAGAATTCGATTTTTTGGTTCGATTTTTGAAATAAGAATCTTTGTTTAAACCCGTCAGGGTACCATCCACTCATCAAATATTCTACCGCTTTAGTGCTCAGTATTGTTGTGTCCCGGTATGAAGGGTAAGTGAGCCAGTGTAACTACAGACACAAGGGACATAACATGTTAGTTCCCAAGATTGGCGGCGCATTGGCGATGTAAGGAATGGTTAATATTTCTTACAGACATCAAGGTGACATCTATGTTTGATAAGGTTAGGAGCTTTTTCTCGATTCTTCTCTTTTCTGGTTTTCTGCTCCAGCACATGCAGATATTTCTACAAAGTGTCCTTTACTGCTGAGCACGACGTAAATATGATAAAAACCAATTACGCACATGAATATTGAATATTCAGTGGTGCTTATTTGGACTGTAATGCACAATTTTCTGTTTTTGATTTAATCGTCAATAATATTAATGGTAACACTGAATTGATTTTTTTTTATTTAAAATGCTATAGTCTGTCTGAAAATAATATTTGAGCTAGTGGATTTCTTTCTTTTGAACTATATTTTTGAGACGTGCTTAAGTAAATACTTAAGAATGTCTCACAAAACAATAGATGACATTCACAAAATGTCCGGTGATTGAAAATAATGATCGTGTAGGCGAAACCTTGCTCGATCTCGTGTGGGTTCAGAGAATGAACGAACAATTTAGCTAATTGGGTAAAAACGCGAATAAGAGATTTTAAACAAAACATTCACATTCAACTTGCATGTATCGCAAATTCACGCAGTAACATGATAAAAATATTCTGATGAATGATGAATGAAACTTAGCAATCTTATGTCAATTATATTTATTGGAAACTAAGGATTACATGTAAATCTAAACGCAAAAGTTTGTAACAAAATTACATGAACATACAAAAAAAATGAATACAGAATTGTATACCATTTACAACTACTTGATGTGAGAATAACCTTGATCATTTTGAAATTATCATCAAATGTATAGTTTGTATTTGTAAGTAACCATGTTATTAAAAGAGTATACTTATTTTATGATTATAGTAATACCACTATAATTTTCAATAAAATAAATTAGCAGATATCAAGAAGGTAAAGCCAAAGAAAAAGAAATAAGGATTCAAGTAGAAATAAAATTATTTGTACGCGATCCATCTTTTCTGTTTTCTCAGAAATTCCTAAAATATTTTTAGTAATAGCTCTAGTTTTACATATAGATTTGTTGTTTATTGGTAATATTTCTTATAGATTTTTGAAGATTAAAGACGTAGAATGGCTGAAATAAGCAAGCATTTATTCGAGAGAACGTGCAGAGATGTTCACTGCAGCGTCCTCCTGCATCCTTGGAACAGAAGCTGTTGGACGTCATCATTTTCAACGTATGGAAATTCTTTAATCGGAAGCGCTAAGTTTTATTTCATTGTACATTTGGTGAGTTAGATACTTATCTATCATTTATATGTAGCGTTATTTTCTTAAATTTGATATTTATTTCAGCATCTATCTCTGTAAATAAAATTATGCTTAAATTCAAAAAATATCTGATATATTTTTTATTTAATGAAAAACAAGTTCTTATACAATGTTGTTTTTAGAATAACGTACCTAATCTAATAAAATAAATATTTTTTCTTTATAAGCTTAATATAATTCTGTATAGAAAATTATAGAATTATTGCAATTGGTCGTAATGAAAGTCGGGTATTCCCCATCAAATTAACTTAAAATTGTCGGACGCTTGTAATAACACCATTTCGCAGGCACAAAACTTAATGAAGGGCAAGAAAATGCTGAAGAGAAAGGAGTTAATGAAGGCTGGCGAGTATTACGTGCGATCAACCCTTTTGGGTGCTCTTATAAGCGGGACTTGTGTCAGCTTCGGCTGTTTGTTGAGGTTAGTGCTTTTGTATAATGCGTTAATTTCTTGAAATTAGATTTTGTTGTCGGCTAATAAAATGCAGACATGTTTTATATTTATTTTATTGTTATTGTATAGTTTGATATCTACGTGTTGACAACGACTACCGATGTACTGATAAAGCCAGTGGGGTTTTTGTTACATCGTCGTCAATATAATAAAAATAAAAAATAGCCTCAATCTCAATTTAAGATAACATACCTAAAGTACGAATAACGTTTCAATGATATCAAAATTATTATACAGAGAAAAAATAATTTTGGAATATTTTGTTTCGAAGGAATAGGAAACCTCTTTAAATTGGTTGACTGTCACACGAACATACAAGCACTTATATTTATGTTCTAATTTTAAAGTTATGTAGATACCGAGAAGATACAGAAAGAAAGTACATTCTCTATTGCAATATTTGAGATACAGTTGCTTCAACGGGGAATTTGCAATGATACCTTAAATATTTGAGGAACAGCCTGTAAATGTCATAGTTTTTATAAATTAGTGAGGTAAACTGTCAAATGGGTAGCTTGATTGTAAGTGGTCTCCACAGCTTATAAACATTCGCGTTGTATGAACTGTCATTATTCCTCACATGCTCGCTAATGCTAAACCAACTTTAGTCATGAAGTTGTGTTCCATTCTTTCTGTAGTTAGTGAATCACTCACCCAGGAATACAACTATAAAGTATTGTTATTGCCCTACTAACTAGTAAACTGTTGGACAAAGGCAGAGGTCTTTTCGAGGAATAGGTTTTTAAGCAAACTCTGCTCCAATACGTTGGCGGGAGAACTGCTCAATTTGAATTCGAAAACATCGGCTAAGATTTACGGATTCTAACCACTTGACCGTCAGTAGTGTTATGTTAGTAGGCTTTAGAATTATTAATAGCTAGTAGTCGCTCGCGGCTTCACTCGCGTTTTAGTGTATTAGTGATCATGTTATATCCTTTCTTGGAATTCAAGTATGCTTCATACCAAATTTCATGAAATTCGGTTAAGCGGTTTGGTCGTGAAAGCGGAAGACAGACAGATAGAGGTACTTTCACATTTATAACATTAAAATAATATAGATTGCAAAACGTTTCCGTTTTTAATTTTTTTGACTAATGAACATTATAATGCTGTACAATGAAATACTATAAAAAATTTTTTTTTAAATCTTTTGAAGAGATTACTTTTGCAAAGATTTTTATATGATAATTGATTTAATCTGGCGCAATAGTCAGGACTGAACATTTTTCTTTCTTAGAATTTAATTGGTTAATGCCGAGATCGTGCTAGTTTTAACCAGATCTTACCGGTTTTTATACAGGATGATTGCCATCTGACCTCTCTTACTCCTAATGGACAAACTACATTGGATAACATTATATATCCTACTACGGTTTAATTATGAATCAAGAACGACTATGAACTAATAGCAGGGACATAAATACAATATCTTATATAGATGTTCAATTTAAAAGTATATTTTATTCAACCTTATCTGACGAAAAAACATGTCAGATAACAAATGTCTTCAATATGTTTCAAAAAATCATTTAATACCCTAACTAGATATCGCCCGCGGCTTCGCTTGCGTTTTAGCAGCTCATCAGATGTTAGGAATGAAAAGTATCCTCTACATTTCCTTGGAATTATTTATACCAACTTCATCAAACTCGGTTTAACAGTTTAGCCGTGAAAAGACATTAGTCAATTCTTTCATTTGTAATATTACCATAGTTCTGCCTTTGTAAAAAATATATCAATTTTTTTTCTTTTCTCTCTTTGTTATTCAAAGTATCGATATATTCCGAATAAATTGGAACACTCGTTCTGAAACAGATATTCGTCTGCCCATTTCAAAGGTCCGTTCCGATCGGAAATCGAACTGGCAACTGATACAGCCTTTGTTTCAAATATTTTTATTACTATACTTGTATATATTTTTACATAACTAATTTATTTTTTAAGTATTGTTGGCAAAATCTATATCTTTATTACGAAGTGTGTGTGAATTTACATATGAATATAAATTATTTGGTCTGGATAGGGCTTTGTACAAACCCATCTTGGGTAGGTATTTCCAGATATTCTATCGCTAAATAGCACTACTAAGTATTGATGTGTTCTCGTGTGAGTGAGTGAGCCAGTGTAACTATACGCACAAGACACAACATCTTAGTTCCCAAAGCCAGCGGGACATTTCTGTCATATCAGGAATAGTTATTAATTCTTACAGATCAAATTTTGTGCTACTTACCATCAGCCTACCTATAACATAAGATATACAATTAATGTTTTTTTTATAAAAAAAAATAATAATCCAAAAATGTACGGTCGTTGGTCTAAGGAAAATTATATATTGAATATAATAATAAATACGTAAATACATATATATTTAAAAAGTATCAAACTATGAACCAGATTAGAATAGTAGCTGTATAGCAAAAATTTTTGCTGAAAATTGAGAAAGGTCGGTTATTATTATGTTAGTCTTAACAAACAATCTAAGAAAATGATTGGCACATGAACATTATACACATATAAATCATCGTATACAAGTGCTTAGATGGCCCAGTGGTTACAAAACTTAACTTATGGCATGACTCTGTGTTCAAACCCGGGTCAAGCAACACTGCATTCATGCGCTTAAATTATATCTACAATTTATGTCGTGCTCGATGAAGGAAAACATCGTGAGGAAACCTGTGCGCAGTAGATAAGATTTTACCACTTATACACACAAACCAGTTTTTAAGCAGCTAGGTTCATAGCTTCGTCTCAAAAAAAAGGGGGGGGGAGGGACTAGGTCGCCAAGTAGTGGAACATTATCGAGTGAAAAAAGCATGCTTCAAATTGTGCTTCTAGAAAATTGACTGTAATTTTCACACACTTTTTCAATTTTAAAAAGGTAGAAGTACAATTATTATATTTATATAATAATGAATCAGTACGAACAATTTGACAAATCATCCCGTCCGTTCGTTCAGTTGGTCAATGTTAATTATTTAAGTATTACAGTTGATTACTCCACTAATTATAAAACAACATAGTTGTATGTTACAATGCATTTGTTGTTCCACTGAACGATTGAAAGTGAATTACTCATTCAGAACGGATGCGCTGTGCAACTATTAATTTCATCATAATTGCCGGTAATTTTTTATTTTACTTACGCAAATGTTCGAATATATTTATATGTGGCTTTTGTTGTAAAAAAATGGTCTCGTGGGAAGTTGGTATCAGATTATACTGTGACGTATATTGAGATCATATAAATGATAAGTTATTCTTATTAAAATTTCGTGTGAATTAAAACAATATAATAAGAATTTTAAATAATTTTGTATTAAACTGTATATAATATAAAGAGAGAGACAACGAGTTTTTTCTTACTCTTTCTCGCATCGAAGAAGTATGAGGAATAGATCGCCCGAAGGAGGCATATAACCATTTCTTTATCGTTTTCTACACTCTCTGTGTGCACTCACACACATACAAACACACACACACACACACACACAAAAGTAAAAGGATTTCGTTTAAATGCTTCTCTAAAATATAATAATGGTTTTTTATCATGCTGTGTCTATCCACACCAGGAATATTAAAAATATATACTATATATACCAAAAATATGACGTATACTAGGTATGTCCTTAGTGCTAAATATGAAATTAGTAGTTTTGTTTGAATCCATCATATGTACAGACGTTTTCGTGGTGACGTATAAAATATATTATGTGAATAAATCAAGAGGAATATTAATTCAAAACAATAACCAAACGTAACGTTTTTATTAAAATATTGGTCTATAAATAAATACTTTACACTATTTTACCTAAAATAAAGTCGTGACAAGAACGAATTTTATTTCCTGCTATAAACGAAAAATAAAAATTTATTACAGATGGATTCTCGGAAAGCAATTCACATATTACACCTATTTCTTGATTCCCAACACGATAAACGGTCTCTTCATACTCTTAGAGCCCCCGAAGAGAAGAGGTCTGGTCATAAATTTATTTTGTAATCTGGTAAGTTGCTTTATAAACTTTATTATCACATTTTCGCTTATATACTTATTTTTCGCTACTTGAAAACATTTTTTTTTTAATTTGAATTTAGAATGTTGAAGGAAATTCAATGTTATTTACGAAAACTGATTTGCGTGTCATCGATGCATAGATACAAATGCGTGCTGTAGTTATACAACTTTGTATTAAGGAAAAAGTTTAAATCAATCTTCAATATGAAAATAAATAACAACAACAACAACAGCCTGAAAATTTCCCACTGCTGGGCTAAGGCCTCTTCCTCTTTGAGGGGAAGGTTGTGGAACATATTCCACCACGCTGTTCCAATGCGGGTTGGTGGACTACACATGTAGCAAATTTTTTATGATATTAGTCACATGCAGGTTTCCTCACGATGTTTTCCTTCACCGGCGAGCACGAGATGAATTGTAAACACATATTAAGTACACGAATATTCAGCGGTGCTTACCTGGGTTTGAACTGGCAATCATCGGTTAAGATGCACGCGTCCTAATCTCTGGGCCACCTCGCCTCATCTACTACCTATTTTGATCGCGGTTGCCATTATCAAATGAGAATAAATAATTCCCCAGGAGATATTTTAATGCACATATGAGTGCAATACAGATGTCCTATTTATTCCTTAACTATCTTTATTGAATGGGATAGTAAACCGACAAAATTAGAGAGCTCAGACGGTGGACGTATCTTTATGTACTTTTCAAGTCTTTGGAGTGTGAACGCTAAGATACAAACTGTATCTACTGTTGAGAATTTCTGACAGAAAAACCGAACGGCTTTAAAGGGCAGAATCTTGGCCTTCAGCCTTATAGGCTAGAGTCAATCAACTCTGCGATAAACACATAGACAATATATTTATATCCGTTGACTTTATAAAAAAAAGTTGAAGTTGTAATTTTAGTGTTATTATGTTTTTCAGGCAATCGAATATTGGATGCGTACACTTGAAATTAAGAAAATGATATCAATGACAACGTCAAAACAAACTTTAATGTTTATGACCGGTAGCGCTCTCCTTTTCTATCTTATGCGGTTAGAAGGTGACAGAGCTAAGAGGACTCCATTATTATGGTAAGTTAAATGGATTGTTTTTATTTAAAGATTTTTTTCGTATTAGCTTCCCTTTATGAAATCGATTTAAGTAAATATTTTGTGTAACATTGACATATGTTCTAAAACAGAATATCTTTAAATTATCCCTAAATATTCAAGTACTATTAAAGAATTATTTATCAGAATATCCCTTAGCATACAAACCATGTTTTCTTTCACTGTTAAAAATTCGCTAAACCAATCTTAATTTTCTCTTAATTTTGTTTTCAGGCTTTTTACACCTGAAAAAGTAAGACAGAAAACGGACGAATCAAAGGATGTTTGTCCCCACACTGGACCATGCGGCCGATATATTTTTAAGGTAATATATATTTTGATAAAGTATTTTTATAGGCAATTTAAGTACTAATAATGTTCATACTAAAATAAAAAAAAAATCACGAAAAAGCACCTATATTTTAATCAGTAATTATTACTTATTTTGAAATCAATTGAAAGTGCTTTACTGGAAAAACATGTTCGAAAAAGCAAAAACCGTTAATGTTTTTATTGGACTTGAGGCCTTCTCATTGAAAAGGCTCAAATATAGCTTCACACTCATCAGATGTAGATTTTGTTAGAATACGAGATAAATTATAAAAACAAAATATAAACATGAATAGTCAATAAGGGCTTGATTCAGCGACTAGTCTAAATATTGAGCAAACTCGGCTTCAAGTTTGAAACATCTAGAACATGATTATAATCTATACATATAATAAAATTGGAGTGTCTGTTTGTAATATTAAAATAGCCCTTTTAACTCAATGCACACGGTACATGTATCAAAATATTTTTTTTTTAATTTTTGTCTGTCTGTCTGCCTGTTTGTTCCGGCTAATCTCTGGAACGGCTGGACCGATTTTGATGGCAGACTTTTACTGGTAGATAACTGATATAATAGGGAGTAACTTATGCTAAAATATAAATATAAGATACGCGTATAAGGTCGCGGGCACAGCTATTTATTAATAATAACACATATTGTTTAATTTCAGGGTGCTTTGACTTACTTCGGAGTGGGCTTAGGTTTCACTATCGCACGAGTATTATTACCAAGAATATCTTCACCGTTAAAAGCCCTTTCGAGTTTAAGAAGAAATCATTTAAACATGGGACTATTCTTCGCTAGCTATATCGGTATTTATAGAGTACGGTCATGTTGTTTTACCCTTTTAAGTATAATAGGTTATGATGATAAGTGGTTACCATTGCCCTTATATATGAATACTGTAAAACATATTACCTTTAGCATTTCTCGCCAATTCACTAACATCCTGGAGAACTGGTATACTTGGTGGTAGGTCTTTGTGCAAGCCCGTTTGGGTAGATACCACCCACTCATCAGTTTTCTACCGCCAAATATCAGTACTCAGTATTGTTGTGTTCCGGTTTGAAGGGTGAGTGAGCCAGTGTAACTACAGCAAAAGGGACATAACATCTTAGTTCCCAAGGTTGGTGGCACATTGACGATGTAAGGAATAGTTAATATTTCTTACAGCGTCATTGTCTATGGGTTATGGAGACCACTTACCATCAGGTGGCCTATATGCTCGTCCGCCAACCTATACCATAATAAAAAAATCCAAATGTCTTTAATATACTGACCCTTCAATCTAAAATACAACATAAAGTAGTTGGTAAAACAATAATAATCCCATAGAATTGAAGTATGGCATCGAGTAAACTAAACTTAATTCCTAACCCACATTTAAAATAATTTATGAGATATTTTTTTTTGAATGCAATTAGTCATTTTTAGTCTCAATGCCTTAATGGTATACATACTACCTAGTGGTGTGATGTAAAAGCCAATAATATCAGTAATTTCTTTACTTCTCTTCGTAGTCCTTTCTGATGAAACTTAAAGGAAAGGCTACATAAAATGTATTACAAAACTATTTTCTTTATTAATGAATGAAGATACGGGAAGTAAATCAGTTAGTCTATAAGCAACTTTCATCCAATTCACAAGTATTTCCTTTTTTTTAATAGCAGTAACCTGTTTTCAAAAGCATTTATCTTAATCAGTGTGTAAAATATAAAAAATGATAACATTTTTTATTTCTATTTCATTGCAGGCTGTGATATGTTATTTATGTCGTAAGCAAGGATATGACTCAGCGTTGTACGCGTTACCAGCGGGATATCTCGCTGGATTGTCGTTCCTATTCAAACCGAGTCTTGGGTTTGCCATAGCATCACTGACAGGCGCTTTTAAGGTAAGATCTTGTTATAGGTGTACGTGGTTTTTTAATGAGATTTCAACGAGTACCTTTTTATGAAATAGGTAGGTGAAAGGACAAATGCGCCACTTAGTGGTAAGTGGTCACCACTATCATAGACATTGACGACGTGAGAAATGATACTGAATTATGACATCCCCAATGGGCCACCAACCTTTGATAAAATTACTTTATTATGTTGCTTACGCTTGTAGTTACGCTGGTTCACTCACTGCTGAAGCCGAAATACAACAATGCAAAGTTTTATAGCTTGGTAGCAGAATATATGACGTGTGTGTGGTACCTACGCTGACGAGTGTGCATAAAGCCCCACAACCAAGCGAATTGATAACCATATAAATTCAAACCTTGGCAATGTAAATATTGGTGATGACAAATAACCCCAAATTTGGACATCGTTCTGAAATAATTTCAAAACTTGTCTAATTATTTTGTAAAATTCTAACCGATTTGTGATATTCTATACCGGAGTGTTCAATTGGTTGTTTAATCTAACTAACAATACTTGAAAGAAATAACTATGGCACTATGTAAACATTAGGTGTATTTCAAAATGAATGATTTTTCGGAAGTTGTTGTAAATAATGATCACAAAAGTGACCAAATTATATTCGATATTGACTACAAAAGATAATATCGGCTACTTAAATTATAATTACATTTATTCGTCTGCTTTTTAAATCTTTTCTTTCATTCGTAGTATTATTTTTCTTTTAGTTATATACAACGATTCTTTACGAGAAGAAAGTTTTACCGGAGAACGTACCCTTATCTGTGATGCTGTATTGTCTTTGTCAAGGATTACTTTTTCACTCGCGTGTTATGCATCCAGACGTGTGTCCGCAATATATTTTTAAGGTCATGAATAGTGTTACCAATGGAAGGTAAGTATTTACGTTTATTATTATTTTTTAGAATAAAGTGACATCAAATGCAAACTCATTTCTATCTATTAACGCTTGAATAATTGGGGAATATTTTTTGTCCATATGTTTTTCCTAATTATTGCCAGCTTATTCCTCTACAGATCTAGATTTCAATTCCTGAATTGAAACTATGTGATTTTTCTGCAAAGTAAATCGCAGTCAATTGTATAAATTACATTGTTTGCAATAATGCCCTTCCTGTGCCTCGGAAAGCACGTTGGTCATTTAAAAGTAGACATACTTATGCCCAATACTATCTCCGTCGTAGTCTGCTGGTCTCCATTTGGATATACCAGATCTATTAGGCAATAGTCATGTTTCATTAAATCTTTTGATGTTCAATTAATCCTTTGTTACAGAACTGAAATAATATATAATAACTTATTGGAGGTAATCAAAAGTGCGACGTAAAATAAACTTGAAACGTCTTGAAAAAAGGAAGAGTATTTGCAAATTTATTATTGAAATAAAATTTTAAGTCTCTTGCAAAGATTGACGGAATCATGGACTGCTGAAAAGTTATTTGGAGCATCTACGTAAAACAAGATGTTATAATATTTAAAGTTCTTTCGTGTGAACAGAAAAGTGAAAACATAGAACTTCGATCGTGTTATTAAATATAAATATTATTTATAAAGAGTTACTGTTTTTTATTGTATTTAACTAGAGCTTGAAAACAAAGCGTAATCTTTATTGTAAAGAACTATTATTATACAACAGATTTAAATCGGATTTTTTAATAATTCAATACGATTGTAAAAATTTTTTATTAATTAAAACATTTTGTTTAAATTTCAATCATAAGCAATGATTAAATTAACAGTATGAAGAATATTTGAAGTTTGTAAATCTTTTAATATAATTGCTATTTCTATGAAAACTGAAACTTGGGTAAATGCTTTGGTGGCTAACAGTCACGTGGAAACAAACCTTTATCTACTTTTTGATATTAAAATCTTTTTATTTATCGAGATTGGAATTAGACGATATTATGTAGACGTTTTTTATAATCGCTGAAATTGGGGAATTAATGGTTTTGCTACAATTTTTGTTGTTGTTTGATTACGTCCTTTCTTTTTTGTTGCACTCCAAGGGTTTACAATGAGAACTTTTTTAACTCCACTTTGACCCTTTTCCGGAGGTCTTATAACACCGGTGGCGAATTTGCAGATTGAGTCGCACTAAAAGTATGAGAAACAGTTGTAGAAATATAGCACTCAAATTAGCCCATACGAGGCGGATTTATTGTTATCAACAACAACCTGTAAAATTCCCAATGCTGGGCTTTGGCCTCCTCGCCTACCACGATGTTCCAATACGGATTGGCGGAATACACATGTAGCAGATTTTTTATGAAATTAGACACATGCAGGTTTCCTTACGATGTTTTCCTCCACTGCCGAGCACGAGATGAATTATAAACACAAATTAAGCACATGAATATTCAGTGGTTTTTGCCTGGGTTTGAACCTGCAATCATCGGTTAAGATGCATGCGTTCTTACTGGGCCATTTCGGCTCACATACGAAGCGGATTAATTGTTATTAAAAAGTATATTCATCTAGTCCATATTAAAAAATCTGTATTTTACTTTACCTGTTCTTTGTTATAGAAATTGTTTTTATTCCCACCGCAACCAGAGTATATCCTTTTCTTACAGACCTTCCAAAGTGGATCATAGTACCATCTTTCGAGAGCTCCAAAGCAGAATCCGTAGTCGAACGACAAACTGCACCACTTCGGTCTTCTTTCTAAAATATCAAATAATAATATAGGTTTTTATTTTTTTGGCTTGAGAAAAAAAATGGATATTTTTTAAGGCCTTAGGTTATTTAGAAATTAAATTTGGTGGAAGTCAAAATTTATCCGTGGAATAAAGCGTTTTATTAGTAACAAATCTTCCAAAGTGTTCTGTATCTGCATTATTTTCGTTGTGGTAACTTTTTAATTTGCTTATTTTATTCAGACTTCTTAGTCCGAATTGTCGATTTTCGAAGTATAATCTGATTGTTTAATAATTATCATCAATACAAAGCTACACTATCCATGCTTACTTAAATCATTATAATATATCGTATATTATAATGATTCAAAATTCAATTTCTTCATCAAATTTTGAAGTCAATGATATCGATCGATCAAATTTCTTCATCAAATTTTGAAGTCAATGATATCAAAGACCAGTCTTCTAGATAAGTGATTACACAAAGTAATTATTAGAAGCTGTTTGGAAAAAAATGACATTTTCTATTTTCGAAGATCCCTTAGGTCATGTTTTAAGAACATTGACCTGAATCGACACTGGAGCAATATTGATTTCTGTGAACCGCTCCGCGTGTCAAAAGCACGTTCACGGTTTAATCAGCCTAAACCCTGTTACCCTTAATCACCGGACCGGTTGCGAAAATCGGATGAAAATCTTCGTAGATATTGCTATTCTTTGTGATCAATTTCTTTATTATATTTCCATATTATACTCGTTCTTATATTGATGTAATTATTAGTTTTGTTTATAGAAGTGTCTCATTGACGCTTTTGATTTTTTATTGCTATTAACTGGTATTTCCCCAATATCTTTAGAAGATTTAAAATGTATGGGTATGTGCCTGCCTGGAAACCAACTACTTATCACACAAAGCCTCATATCTGTCACCGAACAGTAGTACTCAGATTTACTGTGTTCCGATTTGAAGGACAATTAAGGCATACATAAGGGCCATAACATCTCGGTGTCCAAAGTTAAAGGTGCATAGATGTTATAAAGAATGGTGTATATTTTTTACGGTGATAATGTGTATCGGTATTGACTTACCATCAGGTGGATAATTTGGCCATCAGTATTACTATATTCCTAAAAAATAAACCAATGGTATCTCCTAGATTCCGAATTGATTCTTGAATAACTTGGAGTTACAATTTGGTCAGACCTTTTTCATCTTTTTGTTCTTCAATAAATATTTGCTGATATAAATATAATACTTACTTGTTTGTCCGGATTGACTAAGGCACGTTGTCATGCACTCCCTATTAGTATCGAATCTGTTTCCATTCCCTTGACATCCTCCCCATATAAATAAGGAACAGTTACCATCAGATGGTTTGTAAAAGTACATGGGGATTTCGGACCGACATGGACCGATATCTGGTTTTAAGAGACATGTTTTATCGATGACTGAAAAGAAAACAATTGAGGCTTTACAAGTATTGAGGATTATAATATATGATTTCGTTGAAATTTAATTTTTCATTCAAGGAAAAATTAATAACAGTTTTACTACTATTATGTATTTTGTAATAACTTTTACTATAAAATATATTTTATTGGCAAGCAATGTTCAGTCTGATTCGTACCGGTACTGTAACGATAATCAAAATCAAAACATACTTTATTCAAGTACGCTTTTTACAAGCACTTAAAATCGTCAATTAACAAACTAAATTAAGTGAAGCTACCACCAGTTCGGCATGCAGATGTCATGTTAGTTATTAACAATAAAATATGTTTATAATGCATTCTGGAAGTCAACAATTATTAGTAATGTGCTAGCAACCTTGATAACTAAGATGTTATTTCCATCGTGCCTTCTACTAGCTCACTCATCCTTCAAACGAGAATAGATGCTGAGTTAGAGAGAAGTGAGAAGTCAACCCTTTTTACAAGATTTTTATTTAATGTGTATATGATACCAGTAATTTATTGAATAAAGTTAATATGAAATTCAAAGTTATAGAAATAATATAAAAAAACAACGCAAAATGAAATACCACTGGGTTGATGAACCGTCGCCCTCGTTAAATCGTTCTTCAGTGTATTATAAACTATTTTCGCTTTTATATCAAAAATCGAAAATATATTAAAGCAAAATAACCAAATGAAATGTGAAAACATTTTTAAAACGAATATTTTTAAATATCAAAACACGAACGATATTGAATCACTAGAAACAGCGATCAGCAGTAAACTAATATTTTTATTACAATATTTTATGCATAAAATAATATTATAGTTAGTTATAGTCGCTTTGATAGAAAATAATATTATGCTTGATGGAAACAGAACAAATCTTCAAAGGAGTTATATTATGACTGTATTTTTAATACAAGCTACTGCTTCAGGTGTATATATTTTTTTATGTAATATGGAGGCCTGTAAATTGGCTGTTATATGGTTACTATTGTCCATAGAAATTGGAGCTGTTAGAAATATTGACCTTACTCGGCCACAAAGCTAAGCTGTTATGTGCCTGTTGTTACTCTGGCTCATTCAAAACACAAAAATATAGTAATAAAAGTATTACATTAGTAGAATAACTGATGAGTTGGTGGTATCTATCTAGATTTGCACAGATCCCTGCCACATAATATTAAAATTAAATTTTAAAAATATGAAATGATCCACTGCTTAGCGTCTTCCTTTAAGGGGCAAATATATCATCACGTTACTTCAACACGTGTAGGTATATAGGTATACATATACACGTGACAGATTTCTTTGAAATAAAACACATGTATCAGCACATGTTTGAGCACGAGATGAATTGTGTGCAGTCAGAGTAAGAAAAGGTTCGTCACCTTAAGATCTATTTTCGTGTGCTCAGATAATCTGCTTTACAGTTTGAGAATGACATATTGCGCCGCAATGACTTGATGTTTAATTTTAAAAGGTAATAAGAGCTTAAGACTTGATAGAGGTATCAATTTGAAAACTGACGACGGTTTTCTTACTCTGACTTACTCTAAATAATAACATATATTTTGAATACTACTGATGATAGATTTCGGATAAATTGTTATGGAATACTAATTTAAAGTAAAATACTGGAAAAAGTACCAATAATCTTCGCTGAACATATATTATAAACTGGAATAGACCGGGTAGGTCCTGGAACGAAAGACACCATATCTCTCTATGCTTGTGATTCAACATGAGTGTCAGTGAGCGGTACAAAAAAATCTAAAATTGATTTCCAACTCGACATATTTTCCTTCAGAAAGGAAAACGGAAATAGTAAAGAACATATTACAACATAAAATCACAAAGTTGGTGAAACATAGGTGGCACGTGTAATTTATATTTAGAATTTTGTTGTTGTAATTAAAAAAATAATAATAATGATAATTTGAATAATGATGGTATCTCGCATGAGTGCCAACATTGGTATACCACGGTAGAGCTTTCTCATCTGAAGATAAGTGAAATGGAAGGGAATGGAATCGCCAATTAAGTGATTAGTCGCTCAAAATACTCCTCACACCGTAACATCATTTACAGTTCCTATTTGTGAAATTACTGAGTTATAGTCGTGATGAAAAGAGAAGAAATTTAATTGATAATAATTATTATTTTATATGAGCGTAGGCACAAGGTACACGCGACAGCAGTTTACATTAGGTAGAATAAATAATATATCAACCTGTAATATTAAAATGCTTTAGTACAGTCAGAGTAAGAAAACCTTCGTCAGTTTTCAAATTAATTCCTTTATGAAGTCTTAAACTCTTAGTACCCTTTGAATCTAAGCAACAAATCATCGCGACATAATATGTGATTCTCAATCGTTCATACTCTGTATACGAAAATAGATCTTAAGGTGTCGAGCTTTTTCTAACCCCGACTGTACATGCGAGAAAAATGTATATAATAAAATTTTATAGAATATAAAGTTTTCGATAAATATAGTTTTCTACATAATGTCACGGGTGATTTAATTTTTTCCATTGCCTTTTATACTTGACGGCTCTTTTATGTCGCTACAAACAATTACTCTTTATAATATTAAAATCCGTTCTTTAAAATGAAATTTGTCGAAACATTGAAATTGGAAATGAAAAGGTATATTTTCGTAAAGGAATTTTTCATTTAGAATTAATTTTAGGGAAATATGAGAATCAAAACTAAAGCCATTTCTAAGAATTCTTTGGACAAAAATTTTCGACAAAAGTAATTAGAACTTTTAAGCACGCGTTTTTTTCAGTAACTTGTAAATTGAAATTTTGTATTATGACGACGATATTCAAATTAAAATGAAGGCTGTAACTCAACCTTGATTCGATTTCAATGTTTGTGATATATATGATATTATAAATCCGAAGGTAAATTTATACTTATATAAATTACGTCTTTAAATGAGTAACCCTGTGGAAAGTAGCCACTCATGATATTAGTTCTGCAAAAAATATTAACAATTCCTTATTGCCAATCGTGTATATGAATAATTACACTGGCTCTTTCACCCTTCAAACCAGAACACAACGATGTTACATATTGTGTTTGAATATCTGATGACTGGTGTACCGTAGGCTTTTATAATCGCTAAAGTGACTTAAATCACATTAAAATTACTTGGTAGGGCTTTGTGCAAACCCGTCTGTTTAGGTAACAGCCACTTATCAGATATTCTACCGCTAAAATACAGTACGCAGTATTGTTGTGTTCCGGTTTGAAGGGTGAGTGAGTCAGTGTTACTACAGGCACAAGGGACATAACATCTTAGTTTCCAACGTTGGTGGCCCATTGACGATGTAAGGAATAGTTAATATTTCTTACAGCGTTATTGTCTATAGGTGATGGTGACCACTTACCGTCATGTGGCCCATATGCTCGTCCGCCAACCTATTCCATAAAAAACAGCGTTTTCTAAGTACAGTTTTTCCGTATCAAGCAATGGACATGAATAAATAAAACATGAATAAATTGGTTAGTTATTGTTGATTTCATTTGAGAAACAAGAATAACTATAACAGTACATAGAATGACTTTGTAAATAGCTAATATTTTATTAATACATGTTTTTGCGCAACAGCACACGCTCAGCGGAATTATTTAAATTTCGAACGAATAAACTTCTGCAAAACTCGAACGAAGCTAAGACTCTTTAACTTTACAATACATCCATAAATTAGCTGTGACGACAAAATACTAACGAAGTCTTCCAAACTCGGTGTGCAAAGATGGGGCTCTTCTCGGTTCTACTAAAATATAGAATAACGCGCATTTGCGACAAATTTGTATTTACGAAATGTTATAAATTATTGCAAAAATTCATCATTTTAAGACGTTTTAGACATTGGATGGAAGAATGCATTTAAGGATGAGGAGAGATCATCACCTTCTAAAGAGAATAGAGCTGTAGGAACTAAGTATTGCTGGTTGGCGATAGTATATCAAGTGTATGGTACCGATATTTGATGAGTTGTTGGTACCTATTCAGATAAGCTTGTACAAGGCACTGTCGACACATAAAAACCGACTTGATATGTTCGTATTTATATTCTTAGGAAATTGACCATTAACTATATTATAACACAAATCTACCTCTAAATATCCCAAATCTGGACTAAATAATCCTCCTCTTTAGAGTGGGAGGTATCTGAGCATATCTGATAGTAATACACTGATGGGTGGTGTATGCACAAGTAGCAGATGCATACATATATGTTTCCTTATGATGTATCATCGTTAAGGACTGGGCAGGAAACTCAAAGATGGAACGACAACTGGAGCACATTGATTAATACTGTCCAAGCTAGTGAGAAACGTCACCCAACATCTGTAGATCTCCAAACGAGGGCTCGACAGGGTTAAGAAAATAGAGTATCAGATATAAAAGTGTGGTTGTAGTCTGTATATCATAGTTATTTAAACGTTCGTGGTCATTACTATCATCTACAACAGTAATAAAAAATAGTTCATAGAAACTAAGGTAATATATAATAACGTCTTGGTGCTCTAGTGGGTATATAGACTTCAAAATCTTGAATTCAAAGGGTTGGACTTACCATCGATATGGAATATGACAGTGAGATTATTAGTGAGTAGACTTGCGATTCAACAAACACTATAAATAATGTAATTAGCCCTAAAAATTTTTGAATACGAAAAGTTGCCATCGCTTTCTTTTTTCATTCACGATAACACCAAAATAGGAATTTTCCCCTTGTAAAAATATGCAATTAACTTGTGTCAATTGGGTAAGTGTCGCTTATTTCTTAGACAAACCAGAAGTTGCATGACATTATTCTTCTGTGACAAAATATCATATATATAGTTCTATAATGCTTTAAGTACCCTTTAAAATGTATGGTATATCTTACCTGACGTTTCATCAATGATATCACAGAATAAAAAAACAAATGAATACGTTTAAAGTTTCCCACGTTTTAAGGCATCGACTGTCTTGTCTTAAGTGTGTATCCATAATTCGATGCAAACTACGAGCTAAAACCTTATTCTATGACGTTTTTCTAGCACTAAAACACAATTTCCATATGTATTCGCGGTATGAAATTCAGAATGGCTTTTGCAGAGATACGTATATTTGCATTGTTAATTGTGGTTTTCCTGGATAGGGAACTTCGGAGACAAGACCGCGTGTTCCACTTTTCGGGAATTGGACGGTTTATTTGTATATTCTAATTTTAAATGCTAGCTATTTATCATGGTTTCACCTGAGTTATTCATATTTTTTAAATCTCTTCGAAATTTGAACGAGCTCAATCGTTCCTTTGATCTCTGAATAATCGTCTAGAATCCAAGTGATGTTAAATATAAACCAATTTATGAGTTTATCATTGAAGCTAATTTCAGAAGTATAAAAAATATGATATCGTTAATGTATGTTGAAAATTTAAGTTAAAAATAATATAGCAAGAGAATATTTAATCCATAATTATTAATTTAATTTATTTAAATTAAACTTTTTAACTAACTTTGACGAATTTCATAAAGTTTACTCCAAAAGGTGCAGACTTATTTTTACTTATCATGAAATAAAAATTAATTATGAATTCAGAAGTACTTGAACAAAATAGTGCTTTCTTTTATTATATCCGTGATCTTTTTACATCTTGCCTCAATTCATGATATAACAAATCGAAAAACCGACCACTACCTGATAATAAGAAAACTCACAAAGGTGAACATAAAAAAATAATGAATTGCAGTTTAACATATTTAGTATATTTTATTTAGAATTCAGAATAACGGGACAATAAAACAATTCGAATTCCGTCAATACGGAAATCCGTCCAACACTCAGGGCTAAATGCCGGGAACAGTGCTATGCAGCTAGCATTCTCTCGGCAAATCCCCCAATCCCAGACTTCTCAATCACAGCCCCGGGAAAGCGGGATTGTACAAGATAACTATTCAAACCTTTTACGCTTCGAGCGTTTTATTTAAATATTTATCTTAGGGTTGTTCGTATAAACTATAACTCGATTTTTTTACATATGTATATATTTTTCAAACTATCTGTCAATTTACCAGATACAAATGCTGTTGAATCCTTAGGGTAATGTTATAGAAATAAATTGCATATAAAGCTATCAAAATTTTTGAATATAGAAAATATAATATCTAATAAAAATAACCGGAAAAGGATACGTTTCTCTTTTTCCTTATTCCATCAAAGTGACGTCTATCAGACATCCTTGGACGTGTGAAGAATTGGAAATATGAATTCCACTAATAAATAAAGTATTGCAAATACACAATATACGAACTTATCGCAACCATAAATAAATAATTTACCTTTATCATCTAGGTATGTATTTCTAAAATGATCGATCGTTTTTGATCGTCGAATATTAAATGATGAAATTATTATAGAATTACCCAAGTGCTACAAATGTTTAGTCTTGGGTAAACAACCTAAGTTTGAAATAGTCAGATAGACGTAGTATCTTGGGATCAAATAACACAAGCTCCTCCTTTAAATAAGAACGAATTGCTGGATTATTTGGTACTACGTTATAGGTTGACTTGTCACTATAATGAATTTAGGTTTAAACTCAATATCAATAAAGGCATTAATATATTGATATAGAACAAGTCTTATGCCGTTTCTCAAATTAGTAACACATCTTCAATCATCAATTAGTATTTCAATTAAGAATGTTTTATTAATGAAATATATTTTATTATACATTTATGAAGCAAAGGTTCAGTTGATGTTATTAAAGAAATAGAACATGCTGATGAGCAACCTCAAGCTTTGATCTAAAATCATACGAATTTAAGCAATTTCAATATGACAGGTTCATAGTTTCAGATTCAGGTATGAAACGTGAGGTCGCTCAAGTTTCCTTAATTGATCTTCATTGGTATTTAAATATCACTGGTCTATATAAAATTTGCCTTTTATATGAAAATGTACTGTATTGATAATATATTTTGCTTATGGGATCTTTCGATGGCCTGGTTGATCTAGTGGTTGATTATGAGACCGGAAATCCATAGGTCCTGAGTTCAAACCCCAGGTTGAGACGATAAATACTATTGGATTTATCAATCATAAAATTCGCAGCAGGCAGGTAGGTTTTTTATGGCATGGGTGGTAAACAGAGTGCGTTGTAAGCCTTTAAGAAAGGTGTAGGCTCTTTTTTAATTATTCACAAGTCGTATCGGTTGCAAAACCCGCTGGCGAAGACTAGTCCCACAGAGTGATTTTACGAGACAGAAAATGCCGTAGAAACTTGAAATTTTTGACAAGAAGTCCACGGAACATCCCCCGTGAGAAATGCCGTAGAAGATCCAGAGTGATCCAATATATCTACGCAAACTCAAAGGATAGTGGGATAGGGCTTGATTGTCGATAATTCGACTCGTACTTCTTTCAATACGTTGAAGATGTTGCTGAGGAGTACGCGTTTAGAGATGGGAGCAGTCCTCAATGCTGGACAACATTGTTGAAATTGGTCAGGACGACATCATCATTATTAAATGTATCCATCGAGCATGACTGATTATTTGTACATAGATAGGCATCTATTTACTTTTTAGTATATTAGATAGCTGGCACATGGAACGATAAGATTTTTATTTCGTTATACATTAAATACTATATAATACATAACATAGAGTTGTCACTTTTCGCTGATATAGGAAAATAGGCCTTACGTTTGTTACTGTCTTTCTGAGAGCCTCGACAATCTTGTTACTAGATTGCAGAAGTGGTTTTAAATCTCATATTAATATAAGGTACCGATCTTAAGGTACATCTTTTAAGACTTTGATCTATAGCTATGTCAGTTTTACACTCTCGCGCCTCAAGTAATGCACTTAAAGTCTTTCCAGTTGTGACAGAATTTATCCATGGTACCATTTGTTCAATAGTTCGTTGAGAAAAGCGACCTTAGTTGGATCGGTCAGGTCGTTAGTACCTCATTTCGCCTCTAACATTGATATTTAACATAATACAACTCTTTCTTACCATTCCATGTGGAACATGAGAAAATAAGCAATTTCTATTTGGTGGTAGAATAGCTGATAAATGTGAATATCCTGTAAACCATCACGAACTGTATTTCATCGCCTTTTGAATCGTGATTACCTTCAACCGAATACAATCACTTACCTAAAGAACCTACTTTAGTTCTCAAAGGTTTGGGTTACGTCACATAATTGGATGCCTAATATGAACGCTCTAATAAACTTAGTTGCCTTAATTGCTTATATCATCAGGTCAGCAAGGCACCTTGTATGATTATTTATAAACACAATAAATCCGTTATATAAATAATACAACAACAACAACAAAAGCTTGCAAATTTCCCACTGCTGGGCTAAGGCCTTTTCTCCCGCTGAGGAAAAGTTTTGGAACATATTCGATCACGATGCTCCAATGCGGATTGGTAGAATAAAATTGCTGGTTTCCTCACGATGTTTTCCTTCACGAGCACGAAATGAATAATTATAAACAAAAATTAAGCACAGGAATATCTAATGGTGCTTGCCTGGGCTTAAACCAGCAATCATCGGTTTAAATACTCACGTTCTAACCACTGGGCCATCTCGCTCTTACAATAAATAATACACTTCAAAATAAATATCGTATTCCTTTGAGGACCGACTGCTGAATAAAATCCAAGCGAAGTATTCACGCAATATCCACACAGCGGAAGCTGCGGCGACAAACTATGTGACGGGAAGGAGCTCGTGATAAATCTCACAGAGTAATATGGATGATAGGTAAATACTAATATTCGGTAATAAACATTTTTATTCTTTGGTCGATTTTCTTGACACGATATTTGGCCAGATGTGGCACAAATACAGATTGAAATAATTTGTTGATATATACACTTAGAAAATAAAAATAAATAATAACCTACCTATATTATTAATGTAATTGTGTAAGTAATTGTCTGTCTATCTGTTGCTCTTTTACGAACAAACCCTTGAACCAAATTTGGAGAAATTTGGAATGAACTTGAACCCAAGGAAGAACATAGGCTTTTATTGCCTGATACATGACAACACCCTGAAACACGAGTGAAGCCGCAGGTGACTACTAGTAAGAATATAGTTAAAGAAATAATAAACGAATTGGATTTTAAAGTGAATTTTCGGCACAGTGACAAGTGAAAATTCGTGGAAGATAAAACTCTAACCATCAAAATAAAAAAAAGACGTTTGAAATTCGAATAAAATATTTTATTTAATAATACACGAGTAGCTGCTAGTTATTTTAATCATTATGTTAATGTGACATCATAATATTTACTAATTTGTTAAATTCCCATGTGTTGTGGGATCTGCTGGTTAAGTGCGCAGTGGCGTGATTCAAGTGATGAAATGTGTTCAGTGTAATTGAGTAAAATGACACTTAGTTTTGGTAATTATTTGTAAATTTAATTAAGTAAAAACTGTATCTCAAATTGTCACTTTTGGTTCTCACATTAACCAATTGTTGCGTACATTTTAGAATTAATTAGTTTTAATAAATTAATTTTAGTATTATTTTTGGAACCTGCGTTGCCCTTGTTCTTAATTGATTAACATTCTAAAATTAAGAAGGAATGAGAACGGTCAATATGAACTTATAAAAAAATGAGTAAGAGGTCGTAAAAGTGCACTGCATCACCAATGATATCTTCATACCTATCATAAATAACATTCAATCATCGGATATATCATGGCCTTTTATTTTCTCTTTTTACCTCGCATTTGCCTGCATGTGCATTTTACCTGATACTAATTGAACCGGAATATCTACAAAAAACCAGTGGTACTTCTCTGCCTCGCCACTTTAGGCATCATCGCGGGATCGCTTGCTTATGGTACTGTGATGCATAGACGGTCGACGATCAACACTGATATAGGCCTTCAAGCTAACTTATCTAGGTTCCCGGGGTATAGTGATTTCTCTACTCCCAGCGACGCTTGCCGTGGGGGTAGAAGATGTTTATACAACCGACGTCATTTCCCCAATTTTCTTTGGCAAAGCAGGTCAGCGGAGGCACTTTTCTCTCAATCCCGCTTCGAAGAATTCTCGTGATATTGTCAGTTAATCCAGAGTAATCTTCTAGATATCCATCTTAAGACATATATTTTCATTTCTATAATAGTTCACTATACGAAGCTACTCTGTGTGCCCTACAGGGAACCAACTCATGGACTATGTTTGTTCATTAGAGGTTTAATTTGATTTTTCTAGCGCGCCCTAATTGCGTTGCTTTTATAATCTTCTCATTTATGCGAGGACGCGGGCCACAATTAGTTCATACCATTTGTTTCGCGTTGCTTAGCTTATATTTTTTATTTATTTTTGCTAATTCTTTTCGAAGTATTTTTTTATTTTCAATGAAATAACAAGTATAGTGTTTAATTAACATGTTTATGTTTTATTGCGTACAATAAGAAAGTATAATATGAATCATCTATCTAATGTTAATGTGAGGCTAGAGATGAATAACAAACAAACAAATCAAATACATTGTAATAATCTCGATACGACCTAAAACCTTTTTCTCACTATGTGGAGTTTGATCCTAGACTATTCTCGAGATCAGATTTGAAATGAGGAAATCCGCAGAAGAACTAAGGTAACCGACATAGCCAGAAGAATGGCCACACTCAAGTGGCAGTGGGCGGGGCACATTGTTCGAAGAACCGACGGCCGATGGGGCCGAGAAGTTCTCGACGGTCCACGGACCGGAAGACTCAGCGGTGGTAGGCCGTCCGACGACTTGGTGAAGGTTGCGGGAAGCTGCTGGTTGCGGGTTGCACAAGACTTGGCGTTGTGGCGATCTTTGGGAGACGTCCAGCAGTGGACGTCCTTCGGCTGAAATGATGATGATGATGATGACCCTAGACTTAGTCATTGAATCTCGGGATTATTAACTTAATAACCATTTACTTGGCTGAGACGGGGTTAGGATTCTTTACTTTCACGCTGGAAAAGTGCATTTGGCGTTTCCTCCACGTGATGGTATGGATGTATGTGGGACTCCTGGACGGTCTGGACACCGAGTGCGCCCAGGTACACCGGTATACGCACTAAAAACTTCTTTTCGGTGGGCGCCGCAGGATCGCTTTCGCATGCTGCCGTGACGCCGCGGCGTTGGAATCCTGGGCCAAAAGATTTGTAGCCTTATATGCTAGCCTCTTGAATAACAGAGTAGCCGTGATTCGTATTATACTGGTATATTGCTAATATGCGCAATATAAGGTGACGGGGTCAACTATTAACTATTAGCAATACTTCATTGAATTATTATTATTTTTTATACAATTTTCATGTTTAATAATCCAATAATACTCTTTTATAGTTACTATTTTCTTTAACCATTCTCAATTAAAACTGTCTAACTGTAAATACTATGTGAATAAATACGTTCTGTTTTCCATCACCTCTTGACAAAGTTACGTCAGCTGGAAAGTCATTTAAGGAATGTCGTCGAGCGTTTAAAGGACATTTAGTAAATCGAAAAGAATATACATACGTATTAAATGTATAGACTATCAATCAGTACATAACATAAAACACAGTGGCTTACCGCTGTCTGTCCTTATGCATGCTTAATATCTTTAAAATTACTCAACGGATTTTGATGCCTTTTTTTATAGAAAGAGTGATTCAAGAGGAAGGTTTTTGTACATGAATATTATATAATAAAGAAACACTGATTATTTTAGGTGTTTCTAATGTGATGTAAATAAACAAATACTGTAGAATATTTTGTATCAGTATTGCACCAGTGTGTAGCCGGGCGGTTTGCCAGTTATTTATATAAAATCATTACATAGTCTCAATGCTAACTGCCCACATACCATAGCATATTTTAATAGGTTGTACATATTACCTCGTATTGATATTGCTCTTACTTGGTGGTTGAATTTTATACAAGCCCGTCTGGGTATGTCAATTTTTGTTGGCATTGGCATTGGCGATGCAAGGAATAGAGGAATATTTCTTACACTTTCTAAGAAATATTTATTATTCCTTGCATCGCCAAACATTTACTATCAGATGAACAGTATGTCAGTCTGTCTACCTATTAATTATAATAATGATTTATACGACTAAGAATTTTATATTTCATTATTAAACAAAAAGAGCCGAGTAGTAAAAAGTTTAGTTGTCTTATTTTGTTTCATATGTGAGTTTTCATATGATTATTTTTTGTTTGTTTATAATAGACTTGGTGTTCAAAGAAAACGTGAGAATCTTTATAAAGGACGATTTTTTACCTCAGATATACCAAACCAATAGGAATAAATTCTTAACCTTTTCCTCGACAGGGCATGACTTTGGGAGCGGAATATTTACTGGCTGTTTACTTTGAAATGTATGCTGCAATATTATGCGTTTAATCTGTAATCAACGTACTATGTTGACATAATTATGTGTGCATATAATAAGTTATATGCACACATATAATATAATAAATATAATGCATATAATAAGTTGTGAGTCGAGATGGCCCAGTGGTTCGAACGCGTGTATCTTAACGGATGATTGCGGGTTCAAACCCAGGCAAGCACCGCTGTTTCATGTGCTTAATTTGTCTTTATAATTCATCTCGTGCTCTGCGGTGAAGGAAAACATCGTGAGGAAACCTGCATGTGACAAATTTCATAGAAATTCTGCCACATGTGTATTCCACCAACCCGCATTGGAACAGCGTGGTGGAATATGTTCGAAACCTTCTCCTCAAAGGGAGAGGAGGCCTTTAGCCCAGCAGTGGGAATTGACAGGCTGTTGTTGTATATAATAAGTTCCCATGACAACATTTTGGCATCAGACAACGACAAAGACTTGCTAATCGTACAACTCATATGTGCACAAGATTGTGTGTAAATTTGGAACGATATTCTGACTAAAAAGGAGACATATTAGTGTTATATGTACTTTCTAACTTTGGTGTACAATGAAAAACCTTTCGAAGATGATAAAATAACGATTTTGATGGTCGGCTCACCAGCCAAACCAAGTACTCAGTCACAAAATCAGTTCGCATTAGACACGAGTGTCGCACTACCAGTAATAAAATAAACGAGCCAAGTTTATTATGCAAGTACAGAACAATAACAGGCTGTAAATTTCCCACTGCTGGGCTAAGGCCTCTTGTCCCTTAAAAGAATATTTTAGGAGTGTATTCACATGCGGCAGATATTTCGTTGAAATCAGACACGACGACGGGTTTCGTCACGATGTTTCCTTCATCGACGGGTTCTTGTTTAATTACAAAAACAAATTAAACACAGTCATGAAAATTTAGTGGCGCTTGTCTGGTTTGAACCCGAAAACATCGGTCGGCATGGTCATCTAGGCTCTCCTTCATTATGTAAGGGTTCAATGTGTATGTTCAAGATTGTCACTTGACTCGTATAGTACTCATCCAACTCTTGGCGACAATCTTATCAACACGTTCCCAGCTCTGAAAATCTCTAACAAATCTAGACAAATAAATATTCAAAGACACAATCAGATACCAGACCTTTTATTTGATATATGAAGACGATTAATAAATAAAACAATTTTAATTACTTTATAATAATCAGTGTATTACATTAAATATTTACAATTTTTGCACATTTAATTATAATATTTCAAACCAAAATATAATTAATGACGTAAAACTTAAATACTATTTAACGTTATAGTTATAAAAATTGAGAAAAACGAGATCGTGAATTAAATGCATTAATGTTATAAAATGATACTTAACTTATAAATCTAAAGGTAGGGATATTTGCAAGCCTGTTCAGGTAGTTACCAAGACTGCTGGTATACCACAATACTAAGTATTTTTATGTAAATACAAGCACGAGGTACAAAACATCTTAGTTCCAAGGTTGGTATTGTATCGGCGATCTAAATGTTGTTTATCGTGGAGTGATGTTGTCGTTGGGTGAATATCTAATCATCAGGAGGCATAATATCTAGACTAACTCTGTTTCAGAACACATCATCGGCCTCATAAGTCCTTAGCGAGAGAGTTTGAACGGTATTGTAAATAAAACACTTAAACTAAAATGTAAACGTAATAAATAATAAGTCTAACAAATGTAAGCAATGATCGAGAAGTCACTGGCCCTGAGTACAGGGGTTATTTAATGTATGTATCATAAAATAAAATGATACGCCAGTATCATTATACTTTATTGAGTATTAGTTTTTGGTAATAGAAATTATACTGAAACCTTCTTGTACTTTGTAGTTTTTAGTCTTTTAAGTCCAATGTCTAAAACTGTCTGTTATCTGTATGTTATGTTGATTACTAAAATATTGGGATCGACTTTAAGGATTTTTGTTTGATGCGTACTTGACAAAAGTACCATCCTAGTTAATTTCCTCCTTTACGTTTAATTATGCAAATGGCAAATGAAACAGAAAACTTGGATCTGATTGAAAGTAATTGCCAGTATCCATGAACATGTGCTCACATTAATCTCCACGCGATATACAACAACAACAACATGTACAGCCTGTAAATTTCCCACAGCTGGGCTTAGGTCTCCTCTTTCTTTTGAGGAGAATTTTCGGAGCATATTCCAACACGCTGCTTTGATGAAAGGGGTTTGATGAATTCACATTTGACAGAATTTGGTTGTAAGCAGACATATATAGGTTTTCTTTCATCGCCTAGCTCGAGATGAATTATAAATCCAAATTAAGCACTGGAATATTCAGTGGTGCCTGCGTTCTCACCACTGGGTTATCTGAGCTCCTACACTCAATATATTTATATGAAATTACACACAATGGCAGTTATCGTATATTTACATTGAATTACATCGTCAAATTTCGGACAGTAAGACGATATAATAATTATATTGTCTTATGATGTTCTCCTGACAGATTTCGACTATGGTATCTCATCAAAGAAAACGACGTAAATACGCAAATATAGTAGAGCACAAATGTGTGCACTTATATACATACACTTTTTTTCCCCCATTTTTTTTAATCTGAGGGCAACACAGACAAGAACTGAAAGAATTCAAGTGCACGACCTGACATGACATAGATTTACATCATTTTCGAGGTACGGGAGTATCAGACTTCTACTTCCAGACTTCAGGCAGCTACTGAGAATTTTTCGACAAAAAATTCGGTTACTTTTTATGAATTTTAATCAGGAGTTTGAATATAAGTCTTCAGGTCACACGTTTTTGTCAACACTGTAAATTTCTACACTTCGAGGCTCGGGCTACTGAGAATTTTTTCATTCCATGTATCTTAAGCTTCTGGGTCAAAAAGGGTGTTCGTTTATTGAATATACTTGAATATACTTAAGATTCCATCATGAGCCATTTACTTATAAACTTATACAACCATAAACATACATATTGAACACAGACCTAGGTAAAACATCATTAATCATAAATTATCCAGTGCCTTCTTTGAAGCACAATTCGTTTAAAATTTTCGCAAATGGTATTTTTTAAAAGATGAAATTTAGAAGCCTACTTACAACACTCACAGATTTACTAATATGTGAGTGTTTTCGAAACTCACTTCCATTTAGCTTGCTGACGGCATTATAGGACGAATAATACAATAAATACTCGTATACAGTTAGACGAAATAAACCCAGACTGTAAAACAGGACGGCGAGCGAGCAAAGGTCAGGTCCAAATGTGGAAATTTCGAGTTGATTACAAGGAAACGATAGTGGTTTATAAAGCGAGCGAGCGTCGTTACCCGTGGATTCGCTAGCCTTTTAAGATATTAGACATAATAAAAATTTTAACAAAAAAGAAAAACCGACTTCAAACAAAACACTATTTTAAAACAAATGAATATGCACGAAAAAGTTATAAAAATAATTGCGTATTCAACATATTTTTTAGAGTCTTCCTAAGTTAAATGAAATGAAAAATATTAGACTACTTAAAAGTCGATTAACGATTATATCACGTAGTTATAATTATTGGTATATTTGGAGCCGGTGTCAGCCACGGTGCCCTTGCCCCAACCATTAAAAGAAAGAAGCGATACGAGCCCCTTGATTGATCCAGTACATTATTGTGTAAAAGGTAATTTGTAAAAAACATATTTGTTAAAGTATTGTCGTATTGTTTTTTGATAGATATACTGTAGGGTTTTATTGGCTGACACCGACTCCAAATATAACAAATTTAGTATCAGTATTGCACCCGTGCGAAGCCGGGGTGGGTAGCTAGTTGATTATAATATTCGATTATGATAATTACATAAACATAACCACATTACGGAAGGTGACTCAAATATCCAAATATGCTATAAATAAAAGATTCGACTGAGTATCGCTAACGTGCTCCTCAGAATTGTTCCGTTCCCTTCCGTTCCGTTACTTTGTCATGGATCCTGTGCTCAGAACCTTACCAAACTTTCACCAAATTACCCTTGAAGTATATATTTTATAATAAAAAAAGAATTATCAAAATTGGTTAACGTGATTTTCAGTTATTCACCTATTTGTCGCGCATATACATAATGCAAATTTAAGACTTATGTCGTTTTCATATGGATATCACCATCGGAAAAAAATAAAAAAAAAATGGGACCCCACGGGAAGCACTACCTTTCAAACAAAAAAAAAATTATCAAAATCGGTCCACCCAGTGAAAAGTTAAGAGGTAACAAACTAAAAAAAAAAAAAAAAAAAAAAAAAAAAAAAAAAAATACAGACGAATTGATAACCTCCTCCTTTTGGAAGTCGGTTGAAAAGTACCCTAAGTCCTTTCTTGGAGTTTATTGTTATTTATATGTTTTATTAAAACTCAAAAAAATGTGTACAGTAGTTTAAAAGAGCAACAGCCAAATAGATACATACTTGCCCTTTTATATAATTAGTATAGAAATTATACAAACAGTCACTTAAAACTAATAAGGGCCGAATTTAATTATAAATTAATGATTACAAATGTACTGCGACGCTTGTATTTTATACATTGCGCCTACAATTACAATTTCAATCTTTGTGAAATTATGTATGAGATTGGACTATTAAAAAATCTTAAATGAAGTAGCATTTGAATGTTTCATTTCATACATAAAATTATTTGGTTTTACTTGTCAGTTTTTGCTTAAACACACTGTAGTTCTAATGACACACAATGGCGCTCCCCATCAGGCTTACTTGGCATGCATTAGTAGTGTGTAAGATAATTTAACAGCATTCAAAGCTTTACAAAGGTTTCCACAACTTGGACGTCACTAGAAAACTTCATCTTTTTTTCATCTATGGTCACTTTCGTCATGTCAGATGATAATCTGGTGTCGCTTAAAATTAAAAAAGTTAAGTTATTTATGTACGTTCTAAACGTATTTCAATCTGTCTAAACCAATAGATGAAATCTGTCTGATAAATTTTACAAATTTAATTTTATGGGATAAACGGTCTGGTATCGTTAATACAACATTTAGTTGTTACATTGACCACAAATAATGATTTGACAGGCAAATCCTCAAATATCTTAAATTGTTACATTTTTGGCAAATGCTCGTGAGGCATTGAACTGGTAAAGTAATGAGCAAAATTGAATTACAGGTAAATTTTCCCGGTAAGGAACAACCAAATGATTTTACGTTGAATAAATTAATTTGTATTGACGGCGAGCGTTCATTGGATAGAATTGCATACCAAAGAATAACTAGAATTTAAATAACAATAAGCTACGTACATAATAAATCAAATGGATTACTTAAGATAAATATACTGTGTAATTATTTACAAGAACAAGCTTTTTCAATGAGTATTAAAAGTTATTCATATATTATATTACAGTTTTTATTCTCACTTAATTATCTTAAAGATAACAAGTATTCTTAGACGTAAATTTTACATTAATTTATTAATTAGTTTTTGTAATTATACTGTATCTCATAATGCGATTTAACAGTATCAAAATTGTTTTTTTAAGCATTTATTTAACGGTGTATTTAATTTATATTCAATTGCTAGAAACATTTTTTTTTTAAATTTTCAATTAATATTTTTTTACTTTCCAAAACATTTGGTGACTTTTAAAGCAATACTTATATAATAATAATAATTATACAAATAATGTAACACAATAACTATGTATCATATAACTTAGTAATAATATGTGCAGCTTAACTAAGATTCAATATTTAACAAATAGATTAATATTTATAGTCTAAATTCGTCCGTCTTATCATAACATTACCCTCTAATGGTTTTAATTTTCGTTTACCCACCAACCAGGGAAATGAGAGCGTTTTGGTCACTCTCCTCGTCATAGTATGAAAATTGGCTGTTAAGTTCGTCATCTAGAAGACCGTAGTCTTCTCCACTCACGAGCATCGGTAGAAAGACTAGGAACAGCAGTAGAATCCAATTCAGGAAGCACATGGATGCACCACCACCAAGAGTTACTGAAAATCAGAAATAGATATTGATTAATTATACACATTTATAGATGAAGAATAAATTGTTCCTTTCTATAAATAATGATAATGGACAAAAGTTGCCGAAGAAAATAACACTGTTTTTTGTATAGAATGTGAAGAAAAATCCTGTAATATGTATTGTAATAATAATTTAAATAACAAATCACAAAATTTAGATTTTTATTTATATCCTAATATTAGAGGGGAATCCTAATATCATTGTAATTGTTACCTCGACTTTTCAGTCAATTATATCTGACCCAATAAAAGAGACCAATGGGTACCTTAATAAATCAACTATAAATAACATAATCAAAATCAAAATAAACATTATTCAAGTGGGCTTTTACAAGCACTTTTGAATCGTCATTTAACAAATAAGTGAAGCAACCACCGGTTCGGAAAGTAGATTCAACCGAAAAGAACCGGCAAGAAACTCAGTAGTTACTCTTTATCAATATTTAGAAAATACAAAGTCATGTTATTTAATACAATTATTGAAATTAATATTACTAACTACTTAATGTGTCATTTCTAGACAAAAATCATGTAAATGAAAATATTTGTGGTAATTCCACAAAATAATATTACAAAAAAATATATCGTGGTCACAGTTAAGTAGTTAAAATTATAATATTTTTTTGTATTTATCTCAGAATGAAACACCATTGCCAGATGGACCATTTGTTGAACATATGTCATTATGGTTTTGATTGAAAAATATCCAAATATTACTTAAAGAATTAGACATAAATACCTATGGTATGTACATATTCCAACCCGTATTGGAACAGCGTGGTGGAATATGTTCTAAACCCTCTCCTGAATGGGAGAGGAGGCCTTAGCCCAGCAGTGTAAAATTTACAGGCAACTTCATTGCTGATGACCAGACCATCCTATGTTCAAAAGTCATAACTATTCGTGCATAAATCATACAGAACAAAAGCTAAGCAAAAGGCAAAATATAAGCTTATGTCTGTATTACCTATGTGGAATGCTAGTATTGTATGAAGTATATTAACTAATGTATAACGCCTGGATCAAAAGTTGCACTCAAGTTGGTACCATCTTACTCATTTCGCTAACAGCACGAAATGCTTGACGAAAATCGATTTTATAAAACAGCCTCTGAACTCAATGGCTTTGATCGACAGCGATCAAGTGTCAGTGAATTTTGATGCACAGAAATGATCAAACGATTTTTTAAAAGCTATATAGGTTACTAAAATTTCGAAGCAAAATTTTATATGACCTGTACCTTTAGTTAAAACGATACGCTCACATTTCAAATCGAAATTCCTCAAAACGGTAGCTATATGGGGAGTTTCCCAGAACACAAGTGCACAAAGCACCAAGTGCCAATTATTTAACATACTTTTCAATAATGCGAGTATTTTTACATACCCGCAGTACTGAAAAATATGCGTCTACTCTTCAGATTAATGTTCCCAGATACTTACTTCTCTCGGGCCTGGGATCTGTCTCTGGTGTCAAGAAGTCCAGCTTCGCGGATTGATTGTAAACATCGTATAAAGTCGCGTAACAGGCCACCCTCAGTCTTCCTCCAGGGAACAGTTCAGGAGTCACTTTCAAATCTACGTTGACTTTTGCATACAGTAGACCGCTGTCTGATGGATGCAGACTCGTTTCTGATGCACTGATCTGGAAATGTTTTAAAGAGCGTTATAGCAGGAATCTAAAACATAGATGCGTAGTTGACTTGTTGAGTATGTTTGGATAAGTTATGGCTGTATTTCAAGATAGTCGCACGTAATATTTTTTCATTATATCGTCGACGTGTATAAGCGTCTATATTTGATGTTGACGATTTTAATAATTTTAAGAATAATGTGTTTATTAAGTATAATTTTTTTTCTTATTGCGTTAAAATATTTGAGTGCATTTTATGTTTTATCAATCGATGGAAACTTCGCTGGATAATGTGATATCTAAACTGTATTATGTAATTTGATTATATTTTATATCTGTTTGTTTCCCAAATATTAAGTAAATAAAATAAATAAATAAGTAAATGTGTTTATGTACGTATATTCCAGTTGTCAATCGGTCGGTTTCATAAAGATATATTCAGAATTCTTCACGTGATTGACGCAAAATGAAAAACAAATGCTTATAGTAAATTTATACTGCTATCATTCTTTATAGTACACAAGATACTAATATTGTCATCAATATCAGAATCAACATAGCTTATGTTTAGTTGTGGTGATATATTCTACAGAGGACTAAGTTTACCGAACGATATACGATCCTCTTAGCGAAGTGACAGTTGCAGGTGCAATCTTGATCTCTTAGACTTTATGGATGGACCCATTTCCAGCATAAATTCAATACTGAGGTGAAAGAAAATGAATAGTAGCGACTGTTGAACTATGATTTTATTTCTTTTACTAAGCAATACATTATTTATGTGCTTTCTGTCATTTTAAATTATATCAATAAAAAAATCTGATATATAAAACTAACAATCACCTGATTATAAAAATTATTTCACTAGCGCTATAAGACTGAATATGTACCAACCATGATATCTAAGATATTATGACTATGTGTCTATAATTACTCCGGATTAATGACCGTTCAAACAAAACATAAAAAGCTATGGTTAAATAACAATTATAATTTAATAAGAAAGCAATGAACTCAGATAAAGATTAAATTTCACACAAAATAATTCTGCGCAATTAACCCAAAATTTATATAAGTAGACGCTTGAAGTATTTAAGTACAAATAACATCTTAATCGAAAGTGAGTCCGCAGAAGTATAAAACTAGGACGAAGTTTTAAGGACCAAACTGAGTAATTGCTCTTCAAGTTTAATATGGAGGAGCTCTCATATCTCGCGGCGAAATTGCCTCAATAGAACGATGAATAAATATTACGAATAATATTGCGATACAAAAGTTAACTGGCATTATTGTTGAAAAATATAATAATACATACTATGTATGTTATCAGATTTCAGAGTTTTTGAACTTTTTTATCACGATATCATCATGGGCAATCTGCCCAGCTGGAACGCGCTCATCTTAACCGATGATTGCGGGTTCAAACCCAGGCAAGCACCGCTGAATTGAAATTCATGCGCTTAATTTGTGTTTATAATTCATCTCGGTCTCGGCGGTAAAGGAAAACATCGTGAGGAAACCTGCATGTGTCAAATTCCATAGAAATTCTGCCACATTGGAACAGCGTGGTAGAATATGTTCCAAAACCTTCTCCTCAAAGGGAGAGGAGGCCTTAGCCCAGCAGTGGGAAATTTACAGGCTGGTGTTGTTGTTATCATGCTTCAGAAATATTATGACTTGACTATCTTTAGTTGTACCACGATTGTACATCATTCAATAAATGAAGTCAAAATGTTATATAAAAAAGGGGTACATAAATCTTTACGTATCATGCTTCTATGCTGCTCGTTTAGTATTTTTAAATCAATGTACTTTTATGTTATAATTTTAAATTTCGAATATATTCTTTTATACTTAATCTTAATATATTTAAAATCTCCAATGAAATACTTTTTTTATTTAAAATACCGTCGGTATATTCATAATCAAAAATATACGGCCAGTCCGTGTATTACAGTATGATACACCACCACAGGTAAGAAAAAAAACACACACATTAGAATAAAAAGTAAGAAAATCATCAATTTAAAAAGGAATGTACAGTCAGAGTAAGTAAACCTTCGTCAGTTTTCAAATTCATTCCTTTATCAAGTCGTAAACTCTTACTACATTTTGTAACTAAAGCACTAAACTGACAACTGCGTATAAAATTAAACTTACATAGTACGATAACTTGGTTCAAAATATTGTCATCTTTGGACTCCGTCTAGTTTCATGTCAACAAGAAATCTTTTTAAAGTCGTAATTAGTCATTACAAATTTAAATTAGATATGATATATTTTTTTTATTTGGATTTTATTTGTGCCAAGAGGGCCCAGACTGGTGTGACGACTTACGCAAGACGGCTGGCAGGAGTTGGATGCGAGTAGCCCATGAACGATCTCAGTGGCGTGCAATTGAAGAGGCCTATGTCCAGCGGTGGACGGAAATGGGCTGATGGATGGATGGATGGGCACAGACTATTTCGCCAATGCCACGTCCGAATGATATGTTCTACAGAATTGTCAAAATATTTTTGTCAGTGTCATATATTCTCGATCAGTAAAGCAGATTATCCCTTATACTCAGCAAACGAAAAAGATATTAAGGTGACGAACCAAAGTCAAATACAAAGTAAAAAACCTTTACTCAAAATGGAAGAGTTTACACTTTTTGATATACTGTGTAATGTGGTACTAGGTGTAACAAGTTTATTCTTGTTTCTAGTATTAAAAGAATGTACGTCACAATTTTTGGGAAAATCATTTATGTGTTGCGTATATACATAACATTATCAACAACCAAACTGAGAAGCGACAGTCATTATTTTAATTTCTTTAAATTTACATCTTAACGAATCTTTTGGGCTCAGGTTATAAATTGTATGAATAGCCCTCTTCTGCAGTACAAAAACTTTTTCTTACCCTGACTGTACATAAAACTTTAAACTCACCTAAATATTGGTTTTTTGTATTATAGCTTGGTTAAAACAAAACAATATTATCAAGTCTAAACAAGGAAAACTCTGTTATAAACTTGCTTAGACTGTATTTTAATATCAGTGCAACATATTACTTCTGTTCCACCAGAGAATATGCAAATAAATCTGTTTGACGATGACATAACCTTACGGATAATATTTAATAAATTTTAAATAAAATTGTAGATACACATTGATTTTAATATAAATTATTCCTGGAGTTTTTTCTGTATCTGAGAATTAATTTCATATTTGTATGTATGTAACTATTTTTCGATATAAATGTATTGTAAAATTATGTTAGGCCACTGACCCTGAGGGCTTTGAGCTCAAATACCAGGTCAGGAAATTTGGAAATATCTTAGTAATTGGGTGAATCTGAGCCATGATGGCCCAGTGATTTGAACGCCTGCATCTTAACCGATGATTACGAGTTGAAGCTCAGGTAAGTACCACTGAAATTATTTTGTAGTAATGTGCTTAATTTGTGTTTATAATTTATGTTGTGCTCGGCGGTTAAGGAAAATACCGTGAGGAAACATGGATGTTAGCAATTACAACTGAACGTGTATTCGCCACCCCGCATTGGAGCAGCGTTGTGATATATGCTCCAAAACGCCTGAAATCCTTCTGGTCGTATAGGATTACGAAAGAGGGGAAATAAGGAGAATGGAAACAGAAATGAGATATATCCAACATAGTTGTCATAGACGACGTGAACTAAATCGGCTAGAAATGTTGTCGACATTATCAAAAAATTGTGCACATTTATTTCTTATTCAAATCAGCTGATACAAAGAATCCTTCATTTCCGTGTACCGTAAATACTTAGTAAAAGAAACAAGAAATATCGAAAATATCGAAAGTGAAGAAAAAGAAGGGTGATGTCTTTACAAATCTGGTGTTTCCCCTTTTTCACGTTTTAGCAGGAAACAATCGTTTCTGGAATTTCTCTGAAGAAACACATAAATTTGGTCATTCTTAAGACAACTAACTTATAGATCTGGTAACATCTGTTACTGATAAATGGTAAGATTTATTATTCTTGGAGCCTTTGGAGTGACGAATAACGGTCAATGACATTTTTTTATTAAACAAGTAGGAAGGGCAAATCCAAACCCATTTGCTAGTAGGTCAACTTTGCTACAAAAAACTGTATGTATTATTCTGATGAAATTGTTTAATAACTTGGAAATAATAATTTCAATTCAAAACCAATGGAAGCTTTACCGAGCGGAGATGGCCCAGGGGTTAGAACGCGAGCATCTTAACCGATGATTGCGGGTTCAAATCCAGTCAAGCACCACTGAATATTCATGACCTTAAATTCGTCTCGTACTTGGCGGTGAAGGAAAACAAATCACAAGGAAACCTGCATGTGTCTATCACATGTGTATTCCACCAACTATGACATTAGAATAGTTTGGTAGATTATGTTCCAACCGTAAAAAGAAAGAGGAGGACTGGGCTAAGTCCAGTGGCAAATTTACAGCTGTTGTCGTTGGAAGCTTTACCTTTAATTGAGTTATGCAAAATGACGATTCAAAAGTACTTGTAAGATTATAGATGAATAAAGTGCATTATGATTTTGCAACTTTGATAATAAAATTTCGTAAAATCATTCGTAAATATCGTCCTTAGAGATATAAATCTCTAAAGTACTGACTACAGATACTAAACTAGTTCGATATCTGTATAAAATAAAAAATCATACTGATATAGAATCTGTTTGAGACCAGACACCATTTGACCGATCAGGACCGGATTATCCATTAGCGGGGTAGGCAAGCTATAAATTGAGAATGTGGTATTAAAATTCACTGTTATTGATATCGTTGAAAGTTCATATTTCACCTATTTGAACAGTATTATGGCATATTTTCATAATATAGTTGAAACATCGTTATTATTAATATTGCGTTGTGGTAGAAAATGTATATTTTATAACAATAGATCACGTCAAATTATGTACCATTCAATCGATTGCCTTATAAATTTATATCAAAACAAAACACCAATGATATGAGATCTCAGAAACAAAAGGTTAACTTGAAAATTACAATGGATTGTTACATACGACGTTACGTAGACGGTTGGTAAGCATTTTCGGAAATTTCAAATTTTTTGGTAGCTTTGTATGAATTTTGGCCATTCGAAGTTAAAAGGGGCAGCTAGTTATAGTGGTAGCGTCAGGCGTGGGCGGTGTGGGCCACCGACTACGGCCTTGCGGTGCAAAGGGCTTCGGGCCCGGTATTTGAAAAAGTACAACACAACATTGGGATCAGAGTACTGTAATTATAAAAAAAAACAAGGGTCTAGCAAATTGTATCTTGCCCAAATTAAGATTCGATCTTGCGTCGCCACTGGCTATTTACTATATACATACATCGTCTGCTGGGTAAAAATAATATCATAGTAATATTGCTGCGTTAAATTTTACTGCAAATTGTTAATATTTAATAATTAAATTTCATGTCGGCTTTTTACAGTAGTTGACGTAATTAGAAATTTTATATGAGTTGAAAATCTACTGTTTTATTAGTACAATAAGAATAAAGTCTTCTATTTTTTTCTTGTTTATTTTTACGTAAATGTATATTTCAAATAAATGATAAAAAATTTCATTTCATCGTTTTGATTTTCCGTAATATCGAAAAACCTACCTCATCATCTAGGTAACGGTGTCGTTTTGGTTGTTGTACGCCTCTTTTATTTAGGCTAGATCCATGTCGTATTCATTTATTATTTTCTGTGTGGTGTATAATAAAGTACAGTACGATAAAAAAGTTTTACGTAGATCTTTGTTCTATTCTTACGAAGCTCGGTCAGACAGTTAATGAGAAAAAGTTCTAAATCCTATTGACATTATTAACATTAAGTACCTTTAAGCACTTACCGGTTCCTCGTTGACATAAATTGTGAGATTGGTTGCTGGTCTTGACGGAGGTGATGTGCAGTTCGCTCGCAACGTCTCTCCCGGCTGATAGTGGTCTTTGTCAGTTACGAGCACAGGTAACGCGGTTGGCAAAGCTGAAAATGATGAAAACAAAAATTTATATCCTATCCCTTTCCTTATTCTTTAGATGTACAAAAAACGCTATTCGTTTCATAAACAAGAATATTTGTATGATATAATTATGATCTTGCAAAAAGGATTATATAGTTCGTCTTAATTTTGTCACTGATAACAAAACTATTACAAGAATGCCAATAAGAAATGCCAGAGAGAAATAAAGATGCTATTCAACAATAATAAGCTTTATTATTCCTGAATGACATCAGGTATAAATTTTATTCAAATCATACAATTTTCACTATTAATAAATTACACCCATACGAAGCCGTGACGGATCTTTCGTCATTAGTAAAATAATAATATAATGGCACTCTTCTTTTGATGATATTTTTTTATATAATAAATATCTTTATAATGCTAACCGTTTCAGTGTTCGTTATGTAAAAGCACAGGTAACTAATAGGATTATGTACTTAAAGCATCTTGGAATATCTTGTTATCTACTAGATAGCAGCGTAATCAACAAGACTTATTACTCAAGCAAAACTAAAGGCAACAGTTAGATTCGTTAAAGCTACAGAATACCGACGAGATATTGCCCTATTAGTACTAACTAGCTCTATCTTGTTGCTTGGAAATGCACATTTCTCTTGCGTTGATACTTATCGTAATTGTGTATTTTTAGGTACAAAATTAAAATCGAAGTAAGTTCCTGTTCACTTTGAATAGCAATTCTATTTTCGTGTAATACTGAATATTTGCTTTTTATAAAGATAAGGCGCTTATAAATGTAATCTATATTTAATATTATAAATGTGAAATACTCTGTATGTCTGTCTGTTGCTTTTTTATGACCAGACCGCTGAACCGAATTTGATGAAATTTGGTATGAAACAAGCTTGAACTTCAAGAAAGAACATACGCTACTTTTTTTGGCTAAGACGTGGCCACCAACAATCTAAATCGCGAGCGAAGCCTTGGGCGACTACTAGTATTAGTATTTAATTTCTTATTTGAATATTATATAAATTTTATATAAATTGAATGATTTACGACATTATTGCATACATAGTTATACCTTTTTATATAAGCTATATTGAGGCATTGGCGTATTACAAATACAAAAGACATTGTTAAATATTTTAATAAGCGGCAACCTTCAAAGCTAAACAAGTACAGTAGAAATTTCTAACTGCAGTATATCGAAACAAATTTGAAGTCAAGTGGAATAATTCAGCGCTCCCAGAAACATATTGTTTGTTCTCTTTGAATTGGGATTCGATTTCAGCCGCTCACTGGAATACAAATTGAGAATATTTTCCAATATAATACAAAGGAGTCTCTTCACAATGCTTAGAATGTCATAACGAATGGCACCTATTAATGCTCTGCTTGCAATTGGTTACATTTTGCATAGTTATGAACTCTGTTATATATTGCTTAAATTTATTTTAAGAAATAGAGTATTATTGAATTGAGAACTTTTGATTTGACATTTATTTTATAAATAAACCATTAGATGCTATAAATAACGCTATTAGTCATTTTAATGCGATTTTGTTCACGTTAGAATGCGTACATCTTAACCGATAATTGCGTTTTTAAGTCCTGGCATGCAATAGTGACTTTTCATGTGTGCGTGTGTGTGTATGTGTGTGTGTCAATTTGTGTTTAAAATTTATCTCGTACTCGGTGACGTGAATTTCAACGAAACCTATATTGGAGCATTGGTGGAACATATTCTTCACCTTCTTCTCAAAGAGAGAGGAGGCCTTAGCCCAACAGTGAGTCAGTTGTAAGCTGCATTTGTTGTTGTTGTATGTTCATGTCAATTATAAAGAGAATATTGCTCACGGAGTTAAGATTTTTGAGAAATAACTCGTTTGACACATAGCAAGCAGAATTTCCGCAGACAATACAGGCAGCAGCTAAACGACAAGTAAAATGAGTCAGTCAGAAACTGAGTCGGCGAAAAGTTAGCGATTCGGCTGGCGTAACTTTCGATGAAACGTCAACCTTTTCTGCGTTTCGACAAATGTCCAGAAATCCGACATTTCGATCAATTAAACGATCTTCTATAGAGTATGGACTATAAAAATGAAATTGTTCTCATCTCAATTATATTTCTCATCGACTGTAGACCATCAACATCAGCCTGTAAATTTCCCACTGTTGGGTAACCTCCTCTCCCTTTGAGGAGAAGTTTCGGAACATATTCCAGCCAGCCAGCCCATCAATACAGTATAGAGCATAAGACTCAGTAAACGGCTTTGAATTTGAAAATTTCTCGTATCGATTTAAGCATGACTACCGTGCTTGAATATAAAACATTAAATGCATCTTTACGCACAATGTTGTATGCAACATCACGCTATAAATCAGAATATAACAATGGCTGAACTCAAATCCACCGCCAGTTACTGCACGGCTACGAACGATTTATTGTGGGTCAATACTGTATAGAATGACACTAAATCTTGTGACGACAGCAAAATAAGAGAACAGAACGAAGATCTATTACTATAAAACTCTGAACGGATATGAACGATGTCGCTGTGTTTATATCTGCTATTATTTTGATTTTCGAACGCTGTGTACTTTTTAAATTGGGATTACAGATTGTATTTGTTTCTAAATTTGAAAATATTTAAGAAATTCTAAAATATTTTGAATATAAGTATTTTAATGTTTCAACAACTAACATATTTCGAGTTAATGTTTCTATGGATTTAATAATTTCAAACACATTATTTAAAATTTTTGGGGTATTCAAGTATCAAATTCAAACTCTTCAAAATATTTAGAAAACTGACATAATATGACACGCCATTTTTTGGTTGTAATTTTTTTTTTTTGGTTAAAAGACATTGTTTATGAATTCATCATAATAATATATTACTACTAGTTGCCTGCGGCTTTGCTCGCATGAAATATGGTTATAATAATAATATAATAATAATCATTTATTTCAGACCATAATTTACATAGATCCATATAAAGTTAGTAAAATTAAATTAATTAATCTTAATACCTAAATTGGTTAGTAAGTTCACAAAAGCTATAGCTTTATAAATAACTTAACGGACTAATTTAAAATATTACGTTAATTTAAGACCTCTTTGTAAAGAACACTGATGGGTCATTCATTTCCATGCAGTCGACTTTAAAGATTTGACATTGTGCTTTGTTAATTGACTTTAAGCGCAAACTGCACTCTTTTGACCTTTAAAGCTATATTACACTGTTTCTCATCTATCCATCCATCATCAAGTGATAACTGTAGCCCCTATGACATTCCGATGGAGTGCCGTAACTATTAGTATGGTATTTCATAATTGTGGAGGTCATAAATCCCTCAGTAACATTAGTTGCACGACAATCTTCTAACTTAAAAATGACGGCTCTCCAGACTAACCTATATACACAATTTCAACCTCTATTTCAACCGTGAGCTGAGATGGCCCAGTGGTTAGAACGCGTGCATCTTAACCGATGATTGCGGGTTCAAACCCAGGCAAGCACCACTATATATATGTGCTTAATTTGTGTTTATAATTCATCTTGTGCTCGGTGGTGAAGGAAAACATCGTGAAGAAACCTGCATGTGTCTAATTTCATCGAAATTCTGACACATGTGCATTCCACCAACCCGCATTGAAACAGCGTGGTGGCATATGTTCCAAACCCTCTCCTTAATGTAAGAGGAGGCCTTATGTTATTTAACTTTTTCAACCTTTAGGGGTAGAATATTCAAACGCTTAATGTATATCTACTCATTTCTAAATAGTTTGCCAAAAATATAGTTTCATGTTTCTAATTTCAAAAATGGCGGGCTTCCAGATTAACCTATACATGAAACCCTTATTTCACCCCTAAGGGCTGAAATATCCAGAAAACTAAAATACGTATCGACTAATTTTTAATCAGTATTCCAAAAATAAAGTTTCATGGGTCTGACTTCAAAAATGGCGGAATTCCAAACGAACATGTATACGAATTGGTAATCTTGTTTCTGGATGTTACATCCCATAGGGTTGGAATAATATCCCAAAAATAATCTTTTATATTTTAACTTAACAAATGACGACCTTTCACCCTTTAGGGCTGGAATATGCAGAAACGCTGAAATACGTATCTTTTTATTTTTAAATAACATCCCAAAAATAAAGTTTCATCAAAAAATGACGGACTTCGATAGAAATGTTTAACACCTATTTTACCGTCTTAGGGGTAAAATTTCCAAAATTCCTTTTTTAGTGGGTGTCTACTCAATAAATCCATCCTACTTACCAAATTTCAAGGCCCTAACTTTAATAGTTTACACTCGGCGATGACGAATCAGTCAGTAAGGACTTGTAATTTTATATATATTTATAGATTTAACATAAGATGTGTGTAATGTTAATGTATAATATAATGCGTTTAGTTGTGAACAGAATATATAAAAAAACATATAAGAAATACATTAACAGTATCGATAAATAAAGCAACCACGCAGATACTGTCAAAACGAGAAACATTTCAAGCACTCGAAAATTATAAAACAAATAAAACTGATTTCATACGAATTTAGTTCATAAAATAAAGCGCCTGAAGCACTAACCGCCTAAAAGTACCTACGCGAACAGCCAGAACTCAATACTGTTAAAGCGCTTGTTGTCCAAATCTACAAGCCAAAATAGCGGTGACCGTCTACCGACTTTAGTCCTGTAACTAAGAGTAGGGAACAATTAGGGCTACACCAATTTTACTTTATAAGATAATTATCTCATGAACTATATAGATTCACAGCTATGATGACAAAAATTATATAGTAAGATGGTCTGAAGTTGTGAGATATATTTTAGAATAATATGATTCAGCAGTTCATCATAGCTCATACGACTATGAGAATAACACGCTATTTTGATATCTGTATTCTCTAATAATTAAAGTCTTTATATAGATCAAATAACATGACTGTATTTTTTAAATGTTGAAAAAGAGTAACTACTGACTTTCTTGCCGGTTCTTTTAGATAGAATCTACTTCCCGAACCGGTGGTAACTTAATTGTTAAATGACGATTCAAAAGTGCTTATAAAAGCCTACTTGGACAAAGTTTATTTATATTTGATTTGATTGGAATTGCTTTCTCACATTTTTAAGTATTGTTCTCTGATGAAATATTTTCTTACGATCCACAATATATTGAAGATTTGATTCAAAATTACAAACACAAATTAAAATATAGATAGATATTTATCTGTGTCGTAACCATTCCACTATGACCAGAATGCTAGAATCCCTTCCCCCCTGAAAGGCATTTTCTTTTTCTCACCGAGAAACGAACTAACCTTATCCAAAGAAGGCAATTTTGATGGAATTGAATAATTGAAATATTATTGCACTATTTAAGGGTCCCAAGTATTTGCACTGCAAATGGCACAAATATAATCCATTAAGAGACAAGTATTCACGTGTAATGTAAATTCTGATACTAAACGTTTAACTGGATTATTTTACCAACAGTGTAATCTGTATATTAAACGGAACTATAATTCTGTTCCAGGATTAAGAACTTTCACGTCAATCCGCCGCGATTGGAACTTTCAGTGTAAACTGATTAATATTTTAATGGTATCTAAAGAATATTTTTTAATAATAACGTTATTAAAATTGTTGTTGTTTTTGTTAAAACTTACCACACATTTTGCTAATATCCAGGTAATAATGATTAAAAGATCAAAAATCCCATTACTTCCAAATACTGGTATATTTTGGAAAGTTGGAGGAGTGCACAAAAAATACATTGTTTATTTTTACAAATATACATACATATACAAAATTAATATTTCATGGTATAATCAAAAATATATTGTGTGCCTTGTTATCTGTATCTCATAGGTTAATTTTAATTATATTCATATTAAAAAAAAGTAAACATAAGAAGTGTCACTCTAGGCAAAAACCTTTTCTCGAAAAAAAAAGGTTTTAAGGCGATTTCGTCAGTTCCAGTAAAAACTACATTCAGGAAATAAAACGAAAAAGAAAAATATTAATACAAAAAAAACTACGTTGTAATAAATATCTGTGCAAAAATCTCTGTCTCAAAACAATAAAATAGTTCATTCGAAAATAAAAAGAAAAACATAAGTGCTTATTTTCCTGTTACCGAAAAAAAAAATATGCTAAAATACAAAAACAAATCGTCATTCCCCTAACATAATACAATAACAAGAAGCGAATAAAATATCCAAACAACGTTGCCAATATAAATTGAATATATGAAAGGAAATAATATCGGGACCAATTCCCCATCAATTTGCTCACGATAAAATGAAAAACGACCTGAAATGGCTGCCTCAATAAATTGATTAGCTTTATTTCAACTGTAAATGATAAAGCAAAATCCTATAACTTTTGGTCCGGTCAAACGAGCATTTAAATCGAAATTTGAATTACCTGAACTACCATAGTTGAGCTGAACTATTGAATAAAATATGGTTCAGTCACAAGAGCTGGCCAAACCGTCATAAATATGGAAGTTAGTTTTTTATGCTATTGATTGGCAGACAAACATATCTGCCACCTGATGGTAAGTGGTCACCACCGCCACATTTTCCATTCATTTCATCGCTAATGCGCCACAAATCTTGGAAAGATGTTATGTCCCTTGTGCCTGTAGTTGCACTGACTCACTCACCCTTCAAACCGGAAAACAACAATACCAAGTACTGTTGTTTGGCGGTTGAATATTTGATGGGTGGGTGGTACGTACCCAGACGGATTTGTACATAGCCCGAACGTCTAGATGTAATGACCCTTGTGCACTGAATGCACTGGCTTACTTAACATAAATGGTGAGTAGGTGATACCTAACTAGTCAGGCTTGCAGAAAACCCTACCATGAAGTAATTTCCAAGTTGTTTAATATATAGCCAGTTTAAAACGAAAATTACATTTATACGTCTTGTAATACGCTTGGGTCATGACGTAATGTCGTTCACGCTGCGACGGCGTTTTGCCACTGTCCATATGCAACGTAGTCTTAGCATTTATTATTTGTATATAATTTGCAATTAAGAATACAATAAGGGTCAATGACCATAGTATGTGTAAGAAGTAACGCTAAACGCTAACGGATAAGGCTTCCTCTTCCATTAAGGAGAGGGTTTGGAACATATTCCACCACGCTGTTCCAATGCGAGTTGGTGGAATGCACATGTGGCAGAATTTCGATGAAATTAGATACATGCGGGTTTCCTCACGATGTTTCCCTTCACCGCCGATATAAATATATATTCTTAGACGTAATCAAGACAGAATGCCATAAACAATAATTTAGCAGATGAAACTTGAAGATGGCAAAACTCGAACCTGCAATCTCCTAAGATCTAAGTTTTAGCTACTTCGTTCTAAGAACTTTGAAGTACATATAAAATTCCTTGTGTTTCATCATATGTGATCTTAATTTTATTTTCATACAACATTTCCATTGTCATGTGTCTTAGTAAAGTAGGACAAAGGCTCTCTTTTTAATGAGAATTGTTAGTGTTCGTGAGAAGCGAGACATGCAGACGAGATTGTAAATTACTGTTTAGATATATGATTTTGTTTCATGTCTAACCTGTTTTCGAAGTGAATATGAGAATATTATTTGTTCTGTGCCTGCGACTTCATTGAGTTTAACAAAAAGGTCACTGGTTCAGTTGGCACATTTTTCTATTACTTATTTAAAGGAGTCTAAGCTACTCCTTGATTACATGAGCTATCTGCTAGTGAAAGACCTGTTAAATTATTTCAGCCGTTCCAGAGATTAGCCGAACAAACGGGCAGACAAATATTGTGCAAAATGTTATTTTGGTGTATGTAATTTTACACAGGATTTGACTTTGAAAAGCTTGAAGAGACTCCAGCTCCTCAGATGTTTTCCCGTGAAACGTCAATAGTAATATAATTGTATTCTAGTTTGACGAATGAATGAACCATTGTAACTACAGGCATAAGGGACATAACATCTTAGCTCCAAAGTTCGCGGTGGCATTCACGATAAAAGGAATAGTGTTTTTTTTTTCGGTTATGCAATGAAAAAAGTCACAAAGGATGAATATACAAATGTATTTTTTAATAAATACTCATGTTGACTTAACATCGATACACAAACATTTCTTTACATCTGAAATTCAAAGGCATAAAGGTTTGAAGTAAACAAATTAAATATTGAGTTGATTCTTTCAGAACTGGTAATACGTTTTTGACAGTCAATAAGCAATGAATTATTATGTTGATTTGATGAAATTACAAAAGTAATGGTTTCAATAAAAGTAGTTTAAACTGTCATTCCAATTATTTCGAAAGTCGCTTAACAATGAGTTGTTAAATAGGTACGACACAACTTAGATGTAGCATCGGCAAAAATCGTAAAACCGATCACATCCGAATTGAGTACACCATCCCAAAACATCAATATCTATTTCTTATGTGAAAATGATCTTTACACAAACGTAATAACTAGTAATATCATATAAACTAATATATACGTCAATTGGACGGACGATTTACATGCACTGGCTCTCTAGGGTTGAACGCGGGAATCTATAGCGACGATTAGCGATGAATGGCGCGATAGGGAGCTATTTCTATTGGGTGTATACATTGGTAGTAATCAGTTTTATTAAATGTGCCTATGCTACATCTAAGTTGTGTCGTACTATACGCTAAATATATGAAAATTCCAAAAGAGCCCAATTATAAGTTAGTGCAATTCTTACCTATGACATCGATGAACTTCGTAGCTATCTGCGTCGCGAAGGATGGGGAGTCTGCCGTTACTTCACAAGAGAAATTCCCGGCGAGGCCGAGTTCCAAGCGCCGGAGTAGTACTTGGGTACCATTGGAGCGATTCATCTGAAAGTTTGTGTCGACAAATTTAATAGGATTGTTAGAAGCGAGCTTCATGAAACTTGACCCGTTGAAAAACAGCCAATTCTTTTCACACTGCTTAGTACGCTGAAATATTAATTAATATTTTTACAATAAATTAAATAAGTCAAAGGCTTATAATATAAGGAGTAAATTATGTAACTTTATATGTTCAAAATTTTATATTACAACGGTTTTGGATAAGTCTATGGCTACCACCATCATAGCCTACACGAAGAGATGCTGGTCACGTGATATTGATAACAACAAATCATAATGTTGTCTTAAATTTTCGCGATTACACATTGAAATAAAACTTTAACTTTACTAGTTTTATTTCAACAACAAATCAGCCTGTAAATTACCCACTGTTGGGTTAAGGTCTCCCTTTGAGGAGAGAGTTCGGAAAGACGGATGATGGTTCATAGAGTGTGCGTGTGTTTATTATTAGAGGCACAACGTTCATAGACATGAGCTCTTAGTTTCAAGGTTTTTGGTGCATATGCTTTTTTAGGAATACATGTAATTGTTCACAAACGTCCAGTCGCAGCGTAATAATCATCTTTTTGACTATTCTTGGTCTAGTAGAATAAGTGAAACAGAAAATTTTAATACTTATTTAGATTTAGATTATAAACATTTTAAAGAACATGAGTGAAAATATTATTTGACTGGAAATGAATGTTATGTAGCGCCTTCGCTTTAAAAGAATCTGGACGAATAAATTGAAAAAAGCTGCTGGCATTTTAAAAATATCACGATTTGCGCAGTAATCACTTAATGAAGTTTGCAGTTGAACTTGAACCTAGGTGAAGCAGGGCGAAAACCTTCATTAAAAGTGACTTCGTCTTATTGCCTCCACTGGTGACAGAAGGGCTGATTCATGTTTTCAGTCCAAAAGATCGGAATTTCGATTCAATGATTGGGCTTGATTTTCCATAGAATCGTGATTTGAAAAATAACTATTTTTATTTTATTCAGAAGATTTATATATGGCAGAATGTCTATGAAATTAAACACCGAGCACGAAATGAATTAGAAAGAGAAATTAAGCACATGAATATACAGTGGTGCTTGCCTGGATTTGACCCGCAATCATCGGTTAAGATACACGCGTTCTAACCACTGGCTTTCTCCGCTTTGAAAACATGTATATCCAATTGAAACTTAATATAAGTATCTGCTCGTGTCTGTATCAATGCTTAGCTTACTATATAGTATCATTATTATGAACATAACTAGTTCAGCTATACCGAAAAATTTTACTTTCATAAAATCCACAATAGTTCCACTTGAAAAACCTTAAAATATGTATCAAACGTTCTCGTATACTCGGATCCAGTCGAACGCTTTTGAATATTTCAACACAATGTTCTACATCAAAACTCGTACAGAGCCATACACACAACACAAAGCTACAAACCGTATTATCGTACATAATAATATAGAGTACAAAGCTTATATTCATAATGATACATTTAAACTTCATACATATACTAACATTGGAGTGTCTGTTTGTGATATTAAAATAGCCCTTTTTTACTCAATGCATATGTGTGTATACATGGTACATATACCAAAATAACATTTTTTACAATTTTTGTCTGTCTGTCTGTTTGTTCCGGCTAATGTCTGGAATTGCTAGACCGATTTTGACGGTACTTTCACTGGCAGATAACTGATATAATAACGAGTAACATCGGCTACTATATTTTTTTTTGTTAAATTCAAACGCGTACAAGGTCCCGACACAGCTAGTTTAAATATAAATCAAATAGTTGTATACATTTGAACTCAAACGAGGAAAGGAGTATTTTAATGATTAATTTCAAAGGTTCATACAATCATGAAACGGATCAAATAAAACCACATGCTTACGTTTTAAGGAAATCTTTATGTAATATATTATGTACAGTCGGGGTAAGAATAGGTTCGTCACATTAAGATCTATTTTCGTGTGCACAATATGAGCGATAAACTGCTTTAGCGATCGAGAATGACATATTGCGTCGCAATGATTTGATGTTTAGTTCCAAAGGGTATTAAGAGTTTACTAGATAAAGGAATGAATTTGAAAACTGACGAAGGTTTTCTTACTCTGACTGTACTTAATTTATTTGACTACATCAAATAATTTTGTATAACAGCTCATGTTTAAATGGGAATTTAGGTACGCAATATTGTTTTATATGGGAATATTTTTCTTCTGTATTGTAAGGGTATCATGTCAAATATAATTAGATAGTAAAGTAAAGTAACAGCCTGTAAATTCCCCACTGCTGGGCAAAAGCCCCCTCTTCCATGAAGGAGAGGGTTTGGAACTTATTCTACCGCGCTGTTCCAATGCGGGTTCGTGGAATGCACATGTAGCAGAATTTCGATGAAATTAGACACATGCAGGTTTCCTCACGATATTTTCCTTCACCGCCGAGCACGAGATAAATTATAAACACAAATAAAGCACATATATATATAAATATACAGTGGTGTTTGCCTGGGTTTGAACCCGCAACCATCGGTTAAGATGTACGCGTTCGAACCACTGTACCATCTCAGCTCTAATGTGTTAAATGATAGTTAAAAATCTTATCAATACGAATATAACGCAGTTGGTTAATAATTTTACATTGTAATCACATAACCTCGATGAGTAGTATACTAACAGTAGTTTCTGATACTTCGGTAGTCTAGATTACAACTGCTTTTAAATAATTTTAGCATGCATTGTTATTAAAAATATACTTAAGTACAACTTTTGACACTACTTTTGGAAAATTTTTAGAAGATAAAATTTTAACAAAAAGAAAAACCGACTTCAAACAAAACACTATTTTAAAACAGATAAAAATTTACTAAAAAGTAATAAAAATAATTGCATATTTAACATATTTTTGAGAGTCCTCCTAGGTAAAATGAAATGAAAAATATTAGACTACTTAAAAGTCGATTTACGATTATATAAGGTAGTTATAGTTATTGTTATATTTGGAGCCGGTGTCAGCCACGGGCACACGCTTCAACAATCAAAAGAAAGAAGCGATACGAGCCTCTTGATTGGCCCAGTATAATATCGTGTAAAAGGTAATTTGTAAGAAATATACTTCTTAAAGTATTCTCGTATTGTTTTTTGATAGATATAGTATAAGGTTAGCTGACACCTAGAATAGTGTTTTGTTTGAAGTCGGTTTTTCTTTTTGTTAAAATTTTATTTTTTTTTTGATTTTAAGTGAAGCTGATGTAGACTAACATTTTTTTCTTAATATGGATAGATTAAGCGTGCCGTTTATATGAATCAGAAACTACTTCGGGGACAATTTCAAAAGAAAATTTCGAATAAAGCAAAAATAGACTTTCGAAATGTGGTTTTAATACGTCATGCGGCATAAACTACAAGGTACCACCCTCGAAAGAGCTGTAATCGACCTCAGTAAAAAAACTTTGCAAAAGAGCTATTCGTATGCTATGTCGTACATCATATGACATCACATCATATACACAAAATTTGATTAAAGACAGTAAGAAATTCTGCCCCAAATCGCACCCTAACTGTAAGCCGTTTAGGAGTTCCATCAATACATAGTATATATTTAAAACTACGTAACGGATTTTGATGCGGTTTTTTTTAATAGATAGTGTAATTCAAGTGGAAGGTTTGTGTGTATAATTAATGAACAATGTAGTAAAGAAACACTGACAATTTTAGAAGTTTGCAATGTGATGTCGTAAATAAAGAAATTTCTTTAGTATATTTAGTATTAGTATTAGCACTCGTGAGAATTCGGGGCGGGTCGCTAGTTGATTATAATATTCGATTATGACAATTACATGAACATAACCACGTTCCGGAAGGTGATTCAAATATCCAAGTAACCCATAAATAAAAGATTCGACCGAGTATTGCTAACGTGCTCCTCAGAATTGTTCTGTTCCCTCCCGTTCCCTTAATTTGTCATGGATGCTATGCTCAGAACCTTAACAAAATTTTCATCAAACTACCCTTAAAGTATATTCTTTATAATAAAAAAAGAATCATAAAAATTGAATTGAATTGATTGAGTTATTCACCTATTTATCGCGCACATACTTATGTCGTTTTCATACGGATACCTACATCGGAAAAAAATAAAATTAAAATGGGACCCCACGGGAAGCTCTACCTTTCAAACAAAAAAAAATATCAAAATCGATCCACCCAGTAAAAAGATATGAGGTAACAAACATAAAAAAAAAACAAAAAAAAAAAAATACAGACGAATTGATAACCTCCTCCTTTTTGAAGTCGGTTGAAAAAGGATTTTTGTCATAATCTAAAGGCAACTTGAGCGACGCCACGGGTTCAGCTAGTATATAATAGGATACATTATATGATATTTCTATCGTAAAGAAGAAGTTTACATAACAATACTATGAATTATTTCCTTTGTATTATTAATCGGTCGTAGAGTTCATCGAACCCTGTATATCAATCAGCTCGACGGCCCTTTATTTGGAACCTAAGAAATCAAAATTCCTCTTATACCGACATGTTGCTAACTTCAATTGTACATATATTTATAACATATGTAAAATTGATTCGGGGCTTCTCATAGTGTTCTAAGAATTTATATTACGAAATTCTTCACTGTGAGTAAGAACTCCATCATTTTTCAAACATTGTAAATAAGAGCGTCGTACATTTGACAGCGAGGAAAGGAAGGTTGTTACGCGCTTTTACTCTAATAGTTACTTTTGTCGTTTTACTTCTGTTTCAATAACAATTCAATCAATAAAAAATAATACGTTTATGTGGCTTTTACTGTCGCTTATATAAAATAAAAAATCAAACTAAAAATACATTTTATTCAAATAGGCTTTTGCAATCATTTTGAATCGTCATTTAACAAGTATATTAAGTGAAGCTACCACCGGTTAGGAAAGTAGATTCAATCTAGAAGAACCGGCAAGAGACTTAGTAGTTACTCTTTTCAACATTTAAAACTTAAAAAAAATACATATTAATGTAAAATATTAATAGTGTTTATAATTCATCTCGTGCTCGGCGGTGAAGGAAAACATAGTGAGGAAATCTGCACGTGTCTAATTTTGTCCCGCATTGGAACAGCGTGATGGAATATGTTCCAAACCTCCTCTTCAAAGAGAGAGGAAGCCTTAGCCCAGCAGAGGGAAATTTACAGGCGATAATAGAATTATAGTCTTGGTCTTCTGATGAAGTACCTGAGTATCGCGCTAAATGAGACAACTTCGACAAAATCACTGTATTTTCATGTAGTCACAATAAGCTCCTAGACAATAGTGTCGTCGCTAACGCTCGCTAGGCAACTAAACAGAAAGGACGTCGAGCACTTGTCACTCATAGTCTACACAGCGACACTTGGTAACACTTGTGTTTCGATATGTGATAAGCTATATAAAGCGTCTTATGATAGCTGTATTAATGATAATAATATTAGCAGAAGCAGTTTTATTTAAAATATATACGCGTAGTAAATCAAACATTACTTAATTTTTAAAATAATAAATTAAAATAACAACGACAATAATCAAAACTTAGTTACAATAACAATAATGATAGATGTTAAACTTAGTTTGACGAGAGGTCCGCTCCACAAAGTCTCGAAATAGTAATGACCTGCCGATTTTTTTTAATTTCGAATGAAAAGTGGCTGTTGGCCAGCGTGACCTCTACAGCGTCACCGGATGGGTGGGCGAGTCGCGGAACTCTGCCGGATGTTGGAAGCCCACTGAAGAGCTCAGCAAACGCGCGTCCTAAGGATGTCTCCTGTGAGGCCGGACCTTGTCTTAGGAGGCCGTCGACGTCTGAAGGGAAGACATTGTGTGCTCAGATGTTGTGCCCCATCAATAATATAGGAAGGACCTCGACTCCGCCGGCGGGGCAGTGTCTGTTTAATGTGTAACCTGTAGAGTTAGCATTTGCCGATATGATAGCATCGACAGGAGCGCTTAGTACGTCCTTTGGACATATGTCTATGCGTCTGCGGCGTATGACTATGCGTCGGATTTGAACCACCTGATGCAATTGCACTGCTTTAGATACTTTCTCTTGTTTTTTTTTTCCAATCATACCCTCTATTGTTTTTATTCTTCCAACAATACAATGTATAATAATAGAAAATATATCAAGTTTATTATATGGAAGAAGAAGTTTTGTAGTATTTAGGTACTGTATATGTAGAGACAGCAAAAATACGTCATCGTCTGTGAAAATTTTAACCTTCTAACCGTCACGGTTCACGAGATACAGACTGATAACAGACGGACAGCGGAGTCTTAATAATAGGGTCCCTTTAACCCTTTGGGAACGGAACCCTAATAAGGACAAAAAGGTCTTCAGCGGTTAATAGAAACAATTTATTTATGCCAATTGCACATTTATTATTTGTTAATAAAGTTTTTTTTAAATATCTAAAACATCGTAAAGATCAAAAGTCAATGTTTCAAGTATCGGTATGTATAATTTGGGCAATTGTTGGCTCAAACACAAGTACAATTTTTATTCTATACGAGAGGTCAACAGAATGGAAATATGATAATATACATTTTTGACAACTTAATTCACTTGGCGGTAACGCTTCGTGCTAGCTTGTGGGAGGTACGATGATATCTTCTACCGCCAAATAGCATCACTCAGTATTGTTGTGTTCTGGTTTGAAGGGTGAGTGAGCCAATGTCCACTATAAGTACTTGTGACGTAACACCAATGTTGGTGACGCATTGGTGATAGTTAATACGTCTTACAGGGCCAATATAGTGTACAAACGGTAGTGATCGTTTTGCCACCCAATCGCTAGCACAACTACTGATTTGACATCATAATAAGAAAATCTTATAAATATGTTGAAATTATATCTATTATAGATGTAATAAAAGCTAATAATTCAAATTAAGGAAATTCGAAGTTCATTGAACTTTAATTTTGTTAGTATAGAATAACAAGCAGTAATTCCGATTTCATGGCTGAATAAATCGAGTTCATTGACCGATCCAAAGATATCTTAATGTACCAGAAATATTCGATAGCTATTACCTTGAAAATAATCATACTATTATTTTCTACAAAATTGTATAGATACTTAGTTGTAACCCGAGGCTTCGCCCGCGTTTTAAAAAGAAGCCTAAGACCACAATTGAAATTCAGAGTTCTACTAGTTTGCCCTCGACTCTTCGCGTTTATTCAAAAGATTTATTAGGAATATCCAAACATATGACACTTTTTGTTTCGATATAATTTCATTGTAAACTGCTAGTTACTTATTTACAGTTGGCGCCAATGCGATGAAACTCTATTGAAATAAAATGAAAAGGATTTTATCGATAACCGGCCAATTTTTAATTTTAACAATTTAGTAAATTGCAATAAAAATTCCTCTTTAATTTTCTACACATATAGGGCTAGAGGTCTTCACAATAACCGATTATTATGTGCAGCTATCGTCCCATAATAATGTAATACTGATAACGATGAAGCCTTTAGTTTAATCTTCATTTTAAGTAACGTTACAAAATAGTTGGATAAAATAGATCTTAATTTATATTATGTTTATTAATTTTTCATCTAGGTACTCGGTAGAGATTTTTTAATTTAACTTTAAAGTAGCTAAAATATTACACATAAAAAATGATCGAATAAATATTTATATTAGTTTTCCATGTAAATTTATATCCCGTTGTACGCAGAGACAAAGAGGCGTCGTACAATTGAAAATCAGTGTCCGGTTTCTGAACCTAACTTGTAAGCTGAATAGCGCACCTGAATATGACACATCATCATTAATGTATATATTTCTACACTCGTTCTTAACCGCGGCTTCGTTCACTTTTAAGGGATCGGTAATCAGGTATAGAGCATTAATTTTTTTGGAGTTTAAGTTTGGTTCATACTTCATATACCCCGAGAATTCTCCCTAGGTGTTGGAGGCCCGTATAGGCGGGCCGACCATCAGGGCGTCACGGTAGCATGCGAAAGCGATCCCGTGGCGCCCACCGAAAAAACGGAGAAAATATGGTTCATACCTCATTCAAGTTTAGCCGCAAAAGAACAAAATGTATTTCAAATTTATGACATTAGAAAAGAAAGGAAATAATCATACTAAAAATTTGCCTTTGTTTTATACAATTATTAATATAAAATTATAATTCCGCCAACAATACTTGTTATAATCTTCTTCATTCACACACATGTATAGGCTTAACTCACACTGTCTTACGAACACACACATCTGCGTTACAGTCTTATTATACATACGTGATACGTATATAGACATTAAAATTATATATATTCGTGGAAGCTTTATCGTTCGCCGGTAAATAAGCATTGTGTTGTGAAGTTCATTGACCGCATTATGAGTTTCGAATAATCTGTTAGGAAGTTCTTTCAATCTCATGTATTTACATATTCGAAGGTGACAATTAAAGTAATTGTGATCGCTGTATAATATTCTGCTTTTTTTTTAATGTGTATATTTCAGAACTTAATTACGGATGGACTATTCATATATGTAATTTAAAATCAGTTTTGAATTTCGACGGAAGCTGAACACCAATTTTGATTGCAGACATTGATTTTCAAACCTTCTTTTTTATTCTTTGTAAAGTAATACTTTATTTATTTGAAATATATTATACAGACACTATTGCTTATACTCAATTTATAAACTCATGATTGTCACATAAATAGTTTAAATTTAAAAGTAATGATACTACGTAGCTCACATAATAATATATACTTAATGTTCTTCAAACTGCGCTACCGCTTCTGACAAAAGTTGTATGTATATTGGTGGAGCATTTTCACTTGTGTAACATAACAAAAATATATAGTATTGATTTCGTGCGTGTTGTTGAATAAAAACATCGATAGAAAATCTGACATGTCTTGAATACAAATCTGCCACACGTGTATTCCTCAATGTGGTCAGCAGCGTGGAAGTAGCTCCTTTCCTAACCTCATCTTGTGACAAAACGAGAGGTTGTATCATCTCATCAGTGAATTATTTACATAATTTACTTTTATATTATATACTTTCAATATATAATACAAGACGATATCACGATAAAATCTTCAAGGTCTGAGGCAGGTAAAAATCGTTCTTGCGAAAATCGAAAACTTCAAGAAAATTTCATGCCCAAATAATTTCATAACTAATATAAAGGTACAGTTGGATCATTACAATAGCACTTATTATACAAGGTTTTTCATAATAATTTATACAAAATGTTCCGAGTTTTTTAAATGAACTAAAAAGTGAAACGACGACTAAACCACTCAGGGATCAAAAGTTTTACTGAACGAAATATCTGACCACGACACGTTCTAAAATCCTAGATTAATTGCGCAGCGGAAAACTCATGTCGTAGATTAGTCGAGAGCTTGAGGGAGTTGAACTTAAAATGCTCTGCGACTTATTTAAATTAATAGTTCTGATGTTTTTATATTTCTACTATATAGTGGATTGGATTGGATTTACAGCTGAGATGGCCCAGAGGTTAGAACGTGTGCATCTTAACTGTCAATTTCGGGTTCAATCTCAGGCAAGCACCACTATATACGTATGTGCTTAATTTGTGTTTATAATTCATCTCGTGCTCGGCGGCAAAGGAAAACATTGTTAGGAGACCTGCATGTGTCTAATTTCACCGAAATTCAGCCACATGTGCATTCCACCAACTCGCATTGGAACAGCGTGGTGGAATATGTTTGAAACCCTCTCCTTAATAGCAGAGGAGGCCTTAGCCCAGCAGTTTGAAATTTATAGGCTGTAACTTTACTTTTTTTTACTTTATTGTAGATTTACTTAGTAAGTCTTAATGTAAACCCGTATGGATACCATCTATTTAGTACGTATTCTACAGCTAGGCTGAATAGTGAACCATTATTATCAATACGTAGGTAATTACATGGCCAAAAGTATTGAGACAGTCAAGTGATAGTTAAAATTTTTTAAAGTGCCAATGATTTTGGGTGATTGCTGTCACTTTCCTTCAAGAAACAAAAAACTAACGATTTACAATTACATTAGTTATTTACGAGTAGTTGTCATACAGTGATACCTGATCAGTTTTTCGTTAAATCATTTATATTTATTTTGACGTAGTCCAAACTTTACTTTCTTTTTCGAATTTCATAGTAAGACATGAAGCTACGCATAATTTTGAACAGTGTAAAAATAATACTTACATCAACATAAATCCCTGGCAATCCAAATACTCTCGTTTCAGGGACCTCTAAAGGAGTGTACCTGAAGAATTCGTGGTTGCCACGATACCACTTGACGGAGTATAACGGCGCGCCTTGCATGTCTCTGTAGCAAATGAGAGCTGCTGTTCCTCCTTTGATAACGGTTGAAGGTTCCACTAGGAGTTGAACGTCTTTCAAACTGGTCACACCTATAACAAAGAGAATCACAGTCAACAATTGGAAATATTCTTTACATTTTTCACAGATAACTAGGGTTTTAGTAAATGCTCTAAGAGGTGCATAAAATGCAAAAACGCATGCGTCTGTGGAACTCACCGGCAAAGGGTGCCGGAATACCATTAAAAAGTACCCATAATATTGTCAAAATAAGAACTATATTTTTACACGTATGCCACGTAAGCCGCAAACGTAAATAATCTATGTGTATAGTAATATTATAAATATGAAAGTAACTGTCTGTTTAACGTTTTAAATTATCAATCAATTTCAAAGAGATTAAGTATTATAATAGTTTGGAGCCCGGGTCCATAGCCCGAGAATATAGGCTAGGCGATTTGAATTCAAGCCTCGAGAAGGTAAAATGTTTGATGACGTCGATGAAATAAATAGGCAGATATACATAGTGTGTCAAAATAATATGGATTTTAAAATGTGGATAGTTAATTTTTTTTTCCTTTTCTAGGTAGCAAAGAAAATAGATAAAAAAAATTAACCTTAGAAATGGTTTTTCATTACTACTCACTGTAAAAGTCATTCCATTGAAATTCCTACTGCTAGTAAGTGTAAGTTTGCAAGTATTTTTACTTCGCTTCTGCATCACAGAGTATTTTATACTAGTTAGAGATATTTTTCAACCGACTTCAAAAAGGAGGAGGTTATTAACTCGTCATATTTATTCAAATCGTCTGTATTTTTTATGTTTGTTACCTCATACCTTTTTAATGAGTAGACCGATTTTGATATATATTTTTTTTGAAAGCTAATGCTTTCCGTGTGGTCCACTCGACAATCGTATCTTTTAAGTAATATCTTTCATGTCATCCTACTTAGGAGGACTCTAAAAATATATTGAATAGGTACGCAATTATTTTTATTACTTTTTAGTGCACAATTATTTGTTTTAAAATAGGACTTTGTTTGAAGTCGATTTTTTTGGTTAAAATTTTATTTTATTAGTAATAATTTAAAGTACACAATATGTATATTAAAAAACATATGAACATTTCATAAGACTATAATATCTTTAACTTGTCATTAAAATATTACCAATTTTGCAATAGTAACAGTACTTTAATCACTTCATCAAATAAATCATAAAGTAAATTACGTCGAAAAAAAAGTTACAAAAAGGTTATTTCCAAACACACATTGATGATCAAAAGTATCGTACCGCTATGATCAATATATTAATGGAAATCAAACTTCGTCGTGCAGTCTATTAAGGTTTTCACAAAGTGAGCTGCAATATTTTGTGATAAAATTTCATATACATATTTATATTTTATTGGATATCACAGGGAACCTCTACATCCCTGATTTATATTAACTATATAGTATACTCTGCCTGCGACTTCGTGCGCCTTTTAATTTTACCAAAACGTTATTGTTCAGTTCTCAGATTTTATTATAACTTATTAATTGTATGGTAGCTTTTGTGATATTAAGTCGTTAGTGGTTTGCAATTTTACTCGAGATCGGCGCTGCATTTCTTCTCTTGAATACTTTTCTGTCGGGCGTCATATCACAAGTAACATTCTTTCTAACCATATCGTCTTTCACACAATCCATTCATCAAAATCAAAATAAACTTTATTCAAGTGGGCTTCTACAAGCACTTTTGAATCTTCATTTAACAATTAAATGAAGCTACCACCGGTTCGGAAAGTAGATTCTACCGAGAAGAACCGGAAAGAAACTCAGTCCCCTATCTCTATATTCATCCACATCCATGCTCAAGACCCTCGCAACATGGTCCTCACCCTTCCACATGATATGCCCATACCTTGACAGCCGGTTTCCACAAAGCTTCTCGAAAAAATATACTTTAATCATATTTATTGAACATATATAGGCAATAATATAAGTACTTAGATAAAAAATATTGACTCAATTTGCGCCAGGTTTTGTTAGAACTATTTCTAACTTTGAATTAAATTTAATCTTGTAAATTGACATAAAGTCTACTCAAATTAAGATTATTTTAATTTGATATGAATCGGATTCCCTGGAACAGATTACAATGGTCGTAAAATATGAAATGTTTTCTTTCAATAGTAATACTCTCATGGTCTCGTATTTTATTTTAAATTGAATCAATTTTACAGAAATGATACGTTTATTGTAGAACGAATACGAGTTGATTCGAGTTGACTTTTTGGGTCATTATGATCATTTTATCAATCAAAATTTTATATTAACGATATAAAATGTTGCAAGCAAAGAATATTCATTTATAATAAAGCGAAAGAGAGACTTCTTGAATACCTTTTTATGGATATCACGTATATATTTTACATAGTGTAAAACAAAATAGCGTATCGCTACTTATAGCTTTTAAACTACGCAATTCATTTTAAATTTCACCAATAAGCAGAGTGATTAAAAAGGAATATATATTTATATTCATATTATGGCAGAGCAAAGCGTCGACTTTAAAGTAAAGTAAAGTAAAGTAACAGCCTGTAAATTTCCCACTGCTGGGCTAATGGCCTCCTCTCTCATTTAGGAGAGGGCTTGGAACATATTCCACCACGCTGTTCCAATGCGGGTTGGTGGAATGCACATGTGTCAGAATTTCAATGAAATTAGACACATGCAGGTTTCCTCACGATGTTTTCCTTCACCGCTGAACACGAGATGAATTATAAACACAAATTAAGCACATATATACAGTGGTGCTTGCCTGGGTTTGAACCCGAAATCATCGGTTAAGATGCACGAGTTCTAACCACTGGGCCATCTCGGTTCTAGCGTCGACTTTAATTTTTTCTTAATTTGCGATAACTTTGATATAATTATGAGGACTAAGAAATAGCTACATAGCACATTGTATTATAACAAATAAATGTCATACTTTTATCATTTGTGTAACTTTTAAAGAGTATTCCAGACAAATAAACAATAATAACTATTGATTTTGGTAATTTGCAAACAGGTGAAGACAGAAAAAACGTCTTTGATTATGAAATCACAGAAAGCAATTACATTTGTCTGTATATATTTTTTACGCAGTAGCTGACTAATGTTACTTATAAACTTCAACGTTCGAAAAGTTTAAATTGCTTTTATATAATATATCAACTGCATACTTCACGTCAAACTTTGCAATTCCATTAATAAATGATACTTTGAATGTTCATCGTAAGTTACTTTCTAGGCTGACGTGTGTGTTTTTTGTGAACTAGCGTTTTTCTCCAGCGCTACATAGATTTATTTTTAATTATTATCATTACATACTCTATGTATAGAACCCGCCCAATCAGGAAGAGCTTTCGACAGTTGATAATTTCGCCCGGTATAGATTGTAATCTAACATTTTAACTTTGATAGAATACAATATAGCGAAAAATAATGCGTTAAATTGCAATCATATTTCCCAAGGATTATATAGTTTACAATCTGTTACAAGCATGTAGGCCACCTGATGGTAAATGGTCACCATCACCCATAGACAATGAAGCTGTAAGAAATATTAACTATTCCTTACATCGTCAATGTGCCACCAACCTTGGGAACTAAGATGTTGGGAACAAGGGACACCATGTGCCTGTAGTTACACTGGCTGGATTTATATAAAACTATCAAGTTCAAGATTTATACAAAAAAATATCTATGAAGCTAGCCTATCTAACATACGAAGTATCACAACAACTTTATCTGTCATATATATGTATATTAACACATTCTGATCTTTCCAGTATTCCTTCACCGGTCTGAAATAATAAACTCAAATTATGGATTTGAAATCTCAATGAATTTGCTCGGGCTAGAACCCAAAGTCATAAGATAAAATTTATGTGTTAAAACTACTGTAACTCATTTATATTTAATTTTATTTATATACATTTTATTTGACATGTATTTTAATATGTTCCGTGAAGTTTCGTTTTTCCTTACGTGAAAACTTCTCTCTGAAATCAAGCTCATGTTAACGGCATATGTGCTAAATCTAGTTTACATTGTATAAAACAAAGTCGTCTACTGCAGTCTGTCCCTATGTATGCTTAGACCTTTAAAATTACGCAACGGATTTTGATCCGATTTTTTAAATAGAGTGATTCAAGAGGAAAATCATAGACAATATAGTAATGAAACGCTGTCAATTTTAGAAGTTTCTAATATAATGTCGCATATAAACAAATTCGGTAGTATATTTAGTATCAGCATTACACCCGCGCGAAGCCGCTAATATAATACAATATGGAAATCAATTCTCATTTGTTTCTTTCATTCGCGTAATTAACTGTATTCATAATTGTGTAAGCTGTCGGTTAGTATGCGTTTATTAATTTTATTAATTGTATAATGTTACCTATTGTATGTCTATATTTAATTTTAATAATAGTGTGTAGTACGAAACAACTTAGATGTAGCATCGGCAAAATTCGTAAAACCGATCATATCCGAATTTAGTACATAACATTAACATTGTTTGACAAACTATGAAGTTGAAAATGAAATTCTTTAGAACCAAGAGAGATCTCACTTTGCATTGTATTCGTGCGAATCTGGTGATTTGACTTCATATCTTACTTAAGAAATGTTCACGACCGATTATATAATTACTATAGTACGACACAACTAAGATGTAACATCAGCAATCGTATTCAGCGATCGCGTGCGAATTAAGTACACCGTAAATCACAAATTATCAATATTTATTTTTTATGCGAATATGATCTTTACACAAACGTAATAACTTGTAATATCATATGATGTATATTCGTCAATTTGACACGTCGATTTACATGCACTTGCTTTCTCTGACGCGGGAATCTATAGCGACGAATAGCGTCGAATGGCGCGATAGGGGGCTATTTCTATTGGTTGTGTAAATCGGCAGTAATCGGTTTTATTTTCATTCCATTGCATTTTCCGATGCTACATCTAATTTGTGTCGTACTATATATACATCATACATCAAGTCCAACCACAGTTGAGGATAGACGTCGAGTGGAATCGAGGCGCCATCTTAACATTTTGACAGGTATTACGTCAATCCAATATCAAGTTCTGTCATAGATATCATAAATACTACTTTATGATATTTAATTACTGAAAAATGACAGCTAGTACATATACATAGCTATACACATTAAAATTTCTATAATTTCTATTTTTTTTTTTATAAAATAGGTTGGCAGTCGAGCATATGGGCCACCTGATGGTGGACGCCCATAGACAATGACGCTGTAAGAAATATTAACTATTCCTTACATCGCCAATGCGCCAAAAACCTTTTGAACTAAGATGCTATGACCCTTGTGCCTGTAATAACAATGGCTCACTCACCCTTCAAAATAGAACACAACAATACTGCGTACTGTTGTTTAGCGGTAGAATATCTGATGAGTGGGTGGTACCTACCCAGGCGGGCTTGCGGAAAGCCCTATCACCAACTATAAGAGTACAAGATTTTTTTTTAAAATTTTAATTTCCAACATTAATTTTCCTCTCTGTTACTCTATATAATTCATGAATGAGTTAATCACATTGTTTTGGTCTAGTTGCTCAAATCTTGAGTTCATAGCAATAAAAATTTAAGGTATTTTACTGATAATTAATTCTAGTATATTTAGAATTATTAGAATTATTTAGAACTCTGAAACTAAACTAAATTCCACGAAAAAGTAGTATCGATATTAGGCACTATAATATTTTACGCGGGGTTCAACTTACACGACGAGCTTACACAAAATCCCTCCATCGGATAAAGATCGACGAGTTTTATTCGCATGCCTGTTAACATTTTATATATTTTAGGAAGGTTACTGGACACTGGTTCAATTGTCGTTCAGTTCAATTTGTCGATAAATTAACGAATGCCACTCGACCTTCCAGAACTTTCCACACGAAGCCCTAACCAGTGTTATATTAGTTTAATAACGTTCTGCAATAAGATCTTAAATTAACATGGTTATTTTTATTACTAAAAGTATTAATTTCGGGATATTTACCATGTTTTTTATTTTTGTTCGGTGGGGCTCGATATTTCGACATTATCTACGTATGTCTTGTTCGCGAGTCTCGTGGTAAATAACCCGAAATTAATACCTTTAGTAACGTTCTACAATTTATTTATTTATTAAGAGTTACATAAAAAAAACTTACAACTAAAAACAATCCCTTAGATCTGATAGGTGTGAAAATTATCTGTCTATCATAGATAGATCATCTGCTTAAATCTATATTTTTAAATAAATCAACAATTTAAGAAACGAATATGATATTTTACAATCTTAAAAATTTACAAAATTAAAATTAAAGTAAAATTTGTTCGGAAATTACTTAATTGATATCGAAACTATATTTTGTATAGCTTTGATAGTAACTAATAATATTAGTGTCATCAAAATCAATGTGTTATACCAAGCGAATAGTAATAAATT